>NC_047106.1:1186973-1344147 GCF_902500255.1 Thalassophryne amazonica
TGTTTCTAAATCTGTTTGAGACTTTACACCATGTGCAGTGTTACTGATGATTGTATTTTATTTGTCACCAATGTTCTCATGTTGATGTTAAGCTGTCCACTGTGACATGTGCTGCTGCCTTTCTTGGCCAGGTCATCCATATAAAAGAGGTTTTGATCTCAGTGACTTTTTAACTGACAGGACACAGAAAGCGAGAGTGAATGGAACTGTTTCAGATCAGGTTACAGCCTCCACTGGTTCCCCACAAAGGAGTGGCTTCAGGACGATTCTGAATGTCCTTGAGTGACCCAGCCAGAGTCCAGACCGGAATCCGACTGAACATCTCTGGAGAGATCTGAAAATGTCTGTGCACCGACGCTCCACATCCAACCTGATGGAGCTTGAGAGGTGCTGCAAAGAGGAATGGACCAAACTAGCCAAAGATAGGTGCACCAAGCTTGTGGCATCATAGTCAAGAAGACTTGAGGCTGGAATTGCTGCCAAAGGGGCATCAACAAAGTACTGAGCAAAGGCTGTGAATACTTATGTACGCGTGATTTATTAGGTTATCTTATTTTTAATAAATATGCAAAAAAATGAAAAACTGTTTTCCATGTTGTCATTATGGGGTGTGAGTAGAATTTTGAGGAAGCATTGATTTACTCCATTTTGGAATAAGGTTGTAGCAGGGCCAAGTGGTTAGTGTGTTTGGTTTCAGTGTGGGAGGTTTCTGGTTCAACCCCCGCCCCGTCACATGTCTCCCTGTAATGTGGAGTTGTGTCAGGAAGGTCATCCGGTGTAAAACCTGTGCCAAATCAACATGGAGATCCACCTTGGATCTGCTGTGGCGATCCCGAGTGAAAATGAAGGACTTAGTTTTTGGAATAAGGCTGTAACATAAATTGTGGAAAAAGTGAAGCCCTGTGAAAAGTTTCTGGATGCTCTGTACCTTAAGACCTGAAGTTTATTTTTGGATTAAATTCATGCCACAAACTGTTATTGTAGTTCTGGAAGTTTATATATTTTATTTTTGTTATTTGGGAACCTTTAACATTCAGTGTTGAGGGGAGGTGATGGTCTAGTGGTTAAGAGTTGGGCTTGACACCAGAGGATCCTCGGTTCAAATTCCAGCCTGACCAGAAAATCACTAAGGGCCCTTGGGCAAGGTACATAATCCCCTAGTTGCTCCCGGTGTGTAGTGAGCGCCTTGTGTTGCAGCAGCCTGACATCGGGGTGAATGTGAGGCATTATTTGTAAAGTGCTTTGAGCGTCTGATGCAGATGGAAAATCGCGATATAAATGCAGTCTATTTACTATTTATGTTGGTAAGGTTAGACCTTACTTTTGTGAAGGGCTTGAGGCAACTTTGTTATTTGGTGCAATATAAATTACATAAATTAAATATTTCTGTCCTACATTTTTGTTAAGCGTCAGATGTAGAACTGTCAGAAAAGCACGAATGAGAAGGGTACCATTCTAGTGTCTGTCCTGACCCTTTGGGGCCAAAAGCTTCAGTCTGAGCTGCTTTTATTTAATTTTTTGTTTGTTTTTGTTTTTTTATGTCCAGGGCTGAAAGTATTGTTCGAGAGTTGGAGCTGTTGGGTCGAGTGACCTCTCTAGATCTGAACCACGACCGCACTGAGCTGCTGACCTGCTCCAGGGATGACACGGTCAAAATCATCGACCTGCGCACCAACGCCATCAGGCACAACTTCAGGTTCAGTACGCGGCAGGAGAACGCTGTTTGAAAAGAATCTGTTTTGCACCAGTCGCAAAAAAACTAATGCTGACCGTTCAGAGAGAACAGACTGTGGGACAGTGAGTCCACAAACTCCTGGTTGTCCTGAGCTGCTGCTCATCATCAGTGAGTTTTGAATTGATTGTTTATAGGGATTCAATCTGCTGCAGTCATTGATATTTAAAATAATAACTAGCCTGCAGCATTTATTTTGTGTAATTTTACTGTGTGTGTGTTTTCCATCGCCACGATAGATTTCTGTAAATTCGGCTGCTAAAAGGCCACATATGAGAGATCTGATGAGAATTTAAAAAAAGATGGGGAGGGTTATTGGACCGTTGATTATGAAAATTCAAGTGGCCAGTCAGTTTTTTCAAAAGAGTAATGTCTAAGGAGAATTTGTGCCATATTTGGTGCTTGTATCACCATTTGCACGATTGTTTCAGTTATCTGCTGCACTATCACCAGTGACCATCTGGATGATCCAGAGGAGCCATGGGAGAAGGTCATGTGGTCAGATGAGACCAGAATAGAGCTTTTTGGAATCAATTCCACTTACCATGTTTAGAGGATGAGAACAACCCCAAGAAAACCATCCCAACTGTGAAGCATGGGGGTGGAAACAAACAACCTCCTTCCCTCAGTAAGAGCATTGAAGATGGGTCAATGATGGCTGGGTCTTCCAGCATGACAATGACCCCAAACACACAGCCAGGGCAACTAAGGAGGGGCTCTGTAAGAAGCATTTCAAGGTCCTGGAGTGGCCTGGCCAGTCTCCAGACCTGAACTCAATAGAAAATCTTTGGAGGGAGCTGAAACTCCAAATCTGAAAGATCTGGAGAAGATCTGTATGGAGGAGTGGAACAAAATCCCTGCTGCAGTGTGTGAAAACCTGGTGAAAAACTACAGGAAACGTTTGACCTCTGTAATTGCAAACAAAGTCTACTGTACCAAATATTAAGGTCTGTTTTTCTATTGGATCAAATACTTATTTCATGCAATAAAATGCAAATTATTTAAAAATCATACAATGTGATTTTCTGGATTTTGGGGGGGGAGTTCTCTGTCACAGTTGAAGTGTACCTACGATAAAAATTACAGACCTCTACATTATTTAGAGGTGGGAAAAGTTGCAAAATGGACAGTGGATCAAATACTTTTTTGTCTCACGGTGTAGCTTGATTAGCAGAATTAGAGACAAATGAGTTTGCCACTTTTTTTGGGACACCCTCTATATATGAGAAAATGGGTCATTTTTATTTTTTCTTTTTGCCAGTGATTTCATTTTTTGTTACCTTATTCTAAATATGAAGGGAAAATCAACCTTATCAAATATTCTGCTCATCCTTTGTTGACCAGGAAACAGAAACGGCTCGTATTTATGAATTAAGCTTCTGTATTTTCAAAGATTCCTGTTGATTGTTTTAATATCTGCTCTTTGTGTGTTCAGTGCTCAGGGTTTCAAGTGTGGTGCAGACTGGACCCGAGTCACCTTCAGGTTAGTTCCAGCTTCTGTCTTCTTTCCATGATATATCACAGGGATCAGTCCCTGGATCCCTTGAGTCCTGTGGCCGCGGTGTCGCCTGGTGTGGCGTCGGGCCGTGTGAGGCGGGTTTTGTTCACTGCAGCTGATGTTATTTTCGGTTTGTTTCCAGTCCTGATGGCAGGTACGTGGCCGGTGGATCAGCTGACGGGATTCTGTACATCTGGAATGTCCTGACAGGGAAAGTGGAGAACACTTTGGACAAAAACCACAAGTAAGTACCAGACTAGACTCAGAACCTCAATGAGACTGTGGATTTGTCTAAATCCTAAATGGATTGCTTTTCCTGTCCTTGGTATTGGAGACCTCCTGACTCTGATCCAGGTCCTGGTGCTTTGCTGTCTCTCTAGGAGATGCCGCGCTCGGCCTGTTTGTCTCTAAAGTGCAGTGAGGGGACAGATGAACCATGTTGTCGGTCATCTATCATTTGTAAACACAGGAATTCAAAGTCAGTAAAAGCCAGCGTTGTGACGTAATGAGGACAAAGTGATCATGGCCTGCTTCTGGTCCGACTTGGACATGAAGCATGAAGCAGTCTGGACGTTTTTGTGTCATTTTTCAGCTTAGTTCAAAAATCTGACCTAAACCATGTTTGTAGACAGTCCCGAAGAAAGTAAGCATGAGGATTCTTTTAGTACAAATCATCACTTTTACAGCCAGTTTTTTTAACTTTGTTTCCATCAGTCATACAGAAGTACAGTGTGGTCCTATGTGGTAAATCTGTCTGAGGGAGGCAGTTCTTAAGATGCTGCAAGAAGGAGACGAGTGAGGGAAGACACCCGGACGACTCTGACAGACGAGTGAGGGAAGACACCCGGACAGCCAGCTTGATTACAGATGTCTAGTTCTTTTTATTATTCAGAGAAGGTGTCTAAATTAACCATAGAAAATGTCCATAGTCCAGCTCGTCCAAAAAGGCAAACAATAAAATTTAATTTTGTTACATTTGCAATAACCCAAAATCTCAACATATCATATTATAAATGCAAACCTCCCATTGTCTTCATAAATCTTATTGAATTGTTTGGTAAAGATTGAAACCTTTTCTGAAGTCAGTTTGTAAAATGTGAGGTTCTGAATATTGCCCACATGGGTCTTAGTGGGTCCTGGTGTTGGTCGGGGAGGTAACCAGTGATAGACTGGAGTCTCATCCACGAGCCATAGATGGCAGTAACGGGCCTGGTGCCTTGATAAGACTGGGTTCTATTTGCTTTAGGAAAATTTTGACCTTGACCTTTAACCCTTTAGAGGTTTGTGTGGTCACTGTGTGAAATGGATCCATCGTATCCTGAGATGAGTAAAACTGTCAAAGAAAATCAAGGTTTTCATGGATAAACAGTGCATCCAAAAAGTATTCACAGAGCTGCACTTTCCCCACATTTTATGTTTCAACCTTTTATCCAAAATGGATGGAATTCATTTTTCCCCTCAAAATTCTACATACAGTCCCCCATAATGACAATGTGTTTTTTTATATATATATATATATATATATATATATATATATATATCAATTTATTTTCATTTATATCGCGCCAAATCACAACAGAGATGCCTCAAGGTGCTTCACACAGGTAAGGTCAAATGCAGTCCATAAGGTCTAACCTTACCAACCCCCAGAGCAGCAGTAGTAGGTAAAACTCCCTCTGAGGAAGTAACCTCAAGCAGACCAGACTCAAAGGGGTGACCCTCTGCTTGGGCTATGATACAAACATAAATTACAGAACAATTCACAAAACGAATATACAGGAAATGCTGTTGGTGCACAAGACAGGACGGTTACAGAAACACACACCACACCCATCTCTGGATGGAGCTGCACCTTAAACAGAGAGAAAAAACAGAATCAGGCATCAGAAAGACAAAAAATACTGTATAATTTGTCAGCATTAAACAAGAAAAACAGAGAAATACTAGGGTGATCATCGGCCACTAGCCCTAAACTTCACTAAAAGACCCAGAATTTAGGTAAAGATGAGGCCGCGGCACACTCCGTTTACTAATTAAATGAATTGAAAGCGTAAAAAGCGTAAAACAAATCTATACCAGTATGCAAGCCATATGAAAGGGAAAATAAGTGTGTCTTAAGTCTGGACTTGAAAGTCTCCACAGAATCTGACTGTTTTATTGAGGCAGGGAGATCATTCCACAGAACAGGGGCACGATAAGAGAAAGCTCTATGACCCGCAGACTTCTTATTCACCTTAGGGACACAAAGTAGTCCTGCACCCTGAGAACATAAAGCCCGGGCCGGTACATAAGGTTTAATTAGGTCAGCTAGGTAGGGAGGTGCTAGTTCATGAATAATTTTATAGGTTAGTAGCAGAACCTTAAAATCTGATCTCACTGGGACAGGAAGCCAGTGAAGAGACGCCAAAATGGGTATAATGTGGTCGAACTTTCTGCTTCGTGTCAAAAGTCTGGCAGCAGCATTTTGGACCAATTGGAGAGTCCTAATGCTGGACTGCGGTAAACCAGAAAATAGAACATTGCAGTAGTCCAGTCTCGAAGAGATAAATGCATGGATCAGGGTCTCAGCATCAGCCATAGACAGAATGGGACGAATCTTCACTATATTTCGCAGGTGGAAGAAAGCAGTCCTAGTAATATCTCTAATGTGGAGGTCAAAGGACACTGTAGGATCAAAAATTACCCCAAGGTTACTCACTTTGTCAGTGTGATGTATGACACACGAGCCTAGGCTAAGCGTTAACTGGTCAAATTGATGCTGATGTCTCACTGGACCAAAACCATCATTTCAGTCTTATCAGAGTTTAAAAGTAGGAAGTTTCTAGACATCCAACTTCTCACTGATGCAAGGCAATCTTCTAAGGATTTTATGTGAATGAGATTACCAGCAGTTATCGGCATATAACTGAGTATCATCAGCATAGCAGTGAAGGGTAATCCCAAAATGCCACAATATGTGCCCAAGGGATGCTATATAAAGGGAGAAAAGCACGGGGCCTAAGACGGACCCCTGTGGAACCCCAAATTCCATGTCATTAAGGTTAGAGGTAGTGTTACTGTACAAAACACAGTGAGAACAACTGGTCAGGTATGACGTCAGCCATGCAAGGGCACTCCCAGTAATCCCAAAGTGATTTTCCAGCCTATCAAGTAGAATATGATGATCCACGGTATCAAACGCAGCACTGAGGTCTAACAGCACCAGAACCGTAGTCGTGTCCGAATCCATTGTAAGCAGAAGATCATTCACCACTTTAGTGAGAGCCGTCTCTGTGGAATGATATTTTCTGAAAGCAGACTGCAGCGGCTCAAAGAGATTATTCTCAGTAAGATAGTCTACGAGCTGCTGTGACACCACTTTTTTCAGAATTTTAGAGCAAAACGATAGATTTGATATCGGCCGATAGTTTTTCAGTACACTAGGGTCAAGATTAGGTTTCTTAAGTAATGGTTTAATCACTGCAGATTTGAAACATTTACACTCAACAAAAATATAAACGCAACACTTTTGGTTTTGCTCCCATTTTGTATGAGATGAACTCAAAGATCTAAAACTTTTTCCACATACACAATATCACCATTTCTCTCAAATATTGTTCACAAACCAGTCTAAATCTGTGATAGTGAGCACTTCTCCTTTGCTGAGATAATCCATCCCACCTCACAGGTGTGCCATATTAAGATGCTGATTAGACACCATGATTAGTGCACAGGTGTGCCTTAGACTGCCCACAATAAAAGGCCACTCTGAAAGGTGCAGTTTTATCACACAGCACAATGCCACAGATGTCGCAACATTTGAGGGAGCGTGCAATTGGCATGCTGACAGCAGGAATGTCAATCAGAGCTGTTGCTCGTGTATTGAATGTTCATTTCTCTACCATAAGCCATCTCCAAAGGCGTTTCAGAGAATTTGGCAGTACATCCAACCAGCCTCAACCGCAGACCACGTGTAACCACACCAGCCCAGGACCTCCACATCCAGCATGTTCACCTCCAAGATCATCTGAGACCAGCCACTCGGACAGCTGCTGGAACAATCGGTTTGCATAACCAAAGAATTTTTGCACAAACTGTCAAACTGTCTCAGGGAAGCTCATCTGCATGCTCGTCGTCCTCATCCGGGTCTTGACCTGACTCCAGTTCGTCGTCGTAACCGACTTGAGTGGGCAAATGCTCACATTCGCTGGCGTTTGGCACGTTGGAGAGGTGTTCTCTTCACGGATGATGCGAAGGAGATGTGTTGCACTGCATGAGGCAAATGGTGGTCACACCAGATACTGACTGGTATCCCCCCCCCCCCCCCCAATAAAACAAAACTGCACCTTTTAGAGTGGCCTTTTATTGTGGGCAGTCTTAGGCACACCTGTGCACTAATCATGGTGTCTAATCAGCATCGTGATATGGCACACCTGTGAGGGGGGATGGATTATCTCAGCAAAGAAGTGCTCACTATCACAGATTTCGACTGGTTTCTGAACAATATTTGAGGGAAATGGTGATATTGTGTATGTAGGAAAAAGTTTTAGATCTTTGAGTTCATCTCATACAAAATGTGAGCAAAACCAAAAGTGTTGCGTTTATATTTTTGTTGAGTATAGGAACAGATCCAGAAGTTAATGAGAGATTAATCATTTCTAGCACAGTCGGCCCAAGAGTGGACCACACGTCCTTAAACAGTTCTGTTGGTATAGGTTGTGATTTTTGTTGACGTACGAGTTTCGTCAGCACGTCTAGTGAGATACTATCAAATTCTGTAAATCTAGGTAATACCTCAGTAGTGGCGCCCACCTCAATAGCAGGGTGTAGTGGCTGGGTTAAGGCATGCTGGGATATGTTTAACCTAATGTCTTCTATTTTCTTCTCAAAGTAATCCAGGAAATCTTGTGCTGTTAAAGAAGAGCGAACTACAGGTGGTTGTCCAACTGAGGATGAAAGTTATCTGGAGTTTCTGAATCATCCGAATGGTTTCCACCTGGCTGTCGCCGAGTTTCTGGCAAAATTTGATGCGGCACTGCTCCAGTTGTTCCGTCTTTTTCCTTGAAATAAAAATCCGCTGAGCGCACTGCACACGTCCCACAGAAAGGCTGCTTACCAGGAAATGACGCAATCGACAGGCGTGGAAAAAGTTCACGCATGCGCACAAAGGTTCAAGGTTTGCTCATGCAAACACACGTGATTCAAATCCATCAGGTTTTTGCAAAAAAAATAAAAAGGTCCGATACTTTTCTAACAGACCTCGTATGTATTGCTGTTGTCCAGGTGTGACAGTGCAGTGTGCAGAGCTGTTCTAACTGCATCGTCAGTGGATCTATTTGACCGCTAATCTTGAACTAATCTCTCCAAACATTTTGTGAATATTGGCGTAAATGCAACTGGACGATAGTCATTCAAGCAGCTCGCCATTCTTTTCTTGGATACCGGGATGATTGTGGTGGACTTAAAGCATGTAAGGACAACACACTGCAGCAGCCAGAGGTTGAAGATGGTGGTGAACACTCCTTCCAACTGTTCAGCGCAGGCCTTAAGGATGCATTCAGAGACCCTATCTGGCCCTTCTACCTTCCTGATGTGGAGTCTGTTCAAGGCAGCTTTGACCTGGTGTTGATGGAGCTGTATCCAGTGGTCTTCCTCTGGTAGATCTGGCTGCCAGGTGGTCTTTGCATTCTGCTGGTTAAATCGAGCAAAGAACTGGATCAGGGTGTTAGGCAGGGAGCTGTCCGTGGAGTTCGGGGCTGCTCTGCTTATTCTATATCCAGTGAGAGTTTTTGTCCCCTGCCACATGTTCTTGGAGCTGGTGGTGTTAAAATGCTCCTCTATGCGCTCTTTGTGTCTGCGTTTAACTTCTTTGATGCCCTTCCTCAGTCTCTGCTGCACCTCTGTACTCCAGTCCTGATTTCAGTGCAGAGTCATGCTCACTAATCAGAGTTTGCACTTTGTTGAACCAAGGTTTCTGATTATGAACACCTTGACAGAAATACCCCCCGCCAGCGGCTTCGAGCCTTCAGCCCTTGCCAAAAAGTACCAGGTCACTTCCTTTCTGCGTTGAGCACAGGACGCCAAAAAATTAAGCAGGTTTAATTTTTCGGCGGCTGACTTGCTTCCTCCTTTGCGCACCTCGCGCTGTTGTGGCGCCAAGCTGCATCGTCTCGGCACTGAGTTGCTTCCACGTGGCATCGTCATAATGACGCACAGCGCAACTGGGAGCAACCAGGAGCAGCCCTGGTGTGAAAGGGGCTTTACACCTCCACCCCCTCCCCCCACTGGGATGCTCTGATCACAGTCTCGTCTATCTGCTCCCCCAATACACACCCAGGGTGAGAAGAGAGCCAGTGCAGAAAAGGTCAGTGAAACTCTGGACTGAAGAGGCCACTGAGAGGCTGAGGGACTTTTTCAGAACCACAGACTGGTGGAAGATCCGTGCAGCCAAGAAGGTGTATGGAGGGAAGATGGAGGTGCAGCCGGCCCAGAACAACATCAGGGACATGTGGAGAGGCCTCAAGACCGCCTCCGGATTTGGGCAGGGTGCCTGCAGGACTGCAGATGGGGATTCTCGGTTTTCAGAGGAACTAAACAGCTACTTTAACCGTTTTGGCTCCTCCACGCCTGCTCCCGGCCCTGCACGTCTCCAGCAGCCAGCCCTCCAGTCCCTCTGACCCCCCACCTTCTACCCCCTGGTCACCTCCACTGCACCCCGGACCTTGTCCCTCCTCCTCCGTGACTGTATTCAGCACCAGCCCACCTCGGCTCCCCCCTCACTGTAACTCCAACCGAGGTGAGAGGTCAGCTCCTGCGGCTGAAGCAGAGGAAAGCAGCAGGACCTGATGGGATCCCCCCAAGGCTGCTGAGGACCTGTGCAGATGAGCTCTGTGAGGTCCTCAGCCACATCTTCAACATGAGCCTCAGCCTGGGGGTGGTCCCCACTCTGTGGAAGACCTCCTGTGTGTTCCCGGTTCCCAAAACACGGCTCGTCCTGTCTCACCTCTTCACCGTGGTTAGCTACACCCTGGACCCACTGTAGTTCGCCTACAGGCCCAACATCGGGGTAGATGACGCTGTCATCTCCCTACTGCAGCGCGTGCTCACCCACTTGGAGACCGGCGGGAGCGCTGTGAGAGTCATGTTCTTTGATTTCTCCAGTGCTTTCAACACCGTCAGACCGGCACTGCTGTGGGGGAAGCTAGAGGAGGCAGGTGTGGATGGACACCTCGCCGCCTGGACCATCGACTACCTCACTGACCGCCTGCAGTAAGTGCGGCTGCGCAGCTGTCAGTCTGACAGCTGCCGTCCTCTCGCCTTTCTTCTTCACCCTCTACACCTCGGACTTCACCTACAACACAGACAGCTGCCACCTCCAGAAGTTCTCTGATGACTCCGTCATTGTGGGTCGTGTGTCTGAGGTGAACGAGCTGGAGTACCGGTTGGTCATCACAGACTTCATGGACTGGTGTGAGTGTAACCACTTGTGTCTCGACACCAGTAAGATGACGGAGATGGTGATCGACTTCAGGAGGAAACCACCACCTCACCCACCGGTGAACATCCAGGGGGAGGACATAAAGACTGTGGACAGTTTCAGAAACCTGGGTGTTCACCTCAACAGCAAACTGGACTGGACTCACAACACCGACACCCTGTACAAGAAAGGCCAGAGTTGCCTTCACCTCCTGAGGAGACTGAGATCCTTTGGCGTGAGCAGGTCTCTGCTTAAGACCTATGACTCTGGTGGAGCCTCTGCTCTCCTCTATGCTGTCGTCTGTTGGGCCCCGGGCAGCACAGCGCGGGAGAGAAAGAGACTGAACAAGTTGGTCAGGAAATCCAGCTCTGTCCTGGGCTGTCCTCTGGACTCTCTGGAGGAGGTGGCTGAGAGGAGGGTGTTAACCAAGTTCAAATCCATCATGAACAACTCCTCTCACCCTATGCACCGGACTGTAGTGGAACTGACCAGCTCGTTCAGTGACAGACTGAGGCACCCTCAGTGCAAGAAGGAACGATACCGCAGGTCGTTCCTCCCTGCTTCTGTCAGACTGTACAATAACACTGTGAAATAACCACATGCAATAATATGTCCACAAATCACGTGCAATATTAATATGTCCACAAATCATGTGCAATAACAACTCGTTTACAAATCCCTGCACTAATGTCACCTTATCACATCTAAACTCCACTTCACATCTAAACTCCCTGAGCCTGGTTCTGCTGGAGGTTTCTTCCTGTTAAAAGGGAGTTTTTCCTTCCCACTATAGCCAAGTGCTTGCTCACAGGGGGTCGTTTTGACCGTTGGGGTTTTACATAATTATTGTATGGCCTTGCCTTACAATATAAAGCGCCTTGGGGCAACTGTTTGTTGTGATTTGGCGCTATATAAAAAATTGATTGATTGATTGATTGACATATTGTAAGGAAGATGCTCCTATCTCCTTTTCAATCCCATTCATGTTTATAATAGTAGTGTTCAGAATAATAGTAGTGCTATGTGACTAAACCGATTAAACCAGGTTTTGAGTACATTTCTTATTGTTACATGGGAAACAAGGTACCAGTAGATTCAGTAGATTCTCACGAATCCAACAAGCCCAAGCATTCATGATATGCACACTCATAAGGCTATGAAATTGGGCTATTAGTAAAAAAAAAAAAAGTAGAAAAGGGGATGTTCACAATAATAGTAGTGTGGCATTCAGTCAGTGAGTTCATCAATTTTGTGGAACAAACAGGTGTGAATCAGGTGTCCCCTATGTAAGGATGAAGCCAGCACCTATTGAACATGCTTTTCTCTTTGAAAGCCTGAGGAAAATGGGACGTTCAAGACATTGTTCAGAAGAACAGCGTAGTTTGATTAAAAAGTTGATTGGAGAGGGGAAAACTTATACGCAGGTGCAAATAATTATAGGCTGTTCATCTACAATGATCTCCAATGCTTTAAAATGGACAAAAAAAAACAGACGCGTGGAAGAAAACAGAAAACAACCATCAAAATGGACAGAAGAATAACCAGAATGGCAAAGGCTCACCCATTGATCAGCTCCAGGATGATCAAAGACGGTCTGGAGTTACCTGTAAGTGCTGTGACAGTTAGAAGACGCCTGTGTGAAGCTAATTTATTTGCAAGAATCCCCTGCAAAGTCCCTCTGTTAAATAAGACATGTGCAGAAGAGGTTACAATTTGCCAAGGAACTCTGAATTCAAGCCACGGTTCACAGTGAAGACAGTGAAGCATGGTGGTGCAAGCATCATGATATGGGCATGTTTCTCCTACTATGGTGTTGGGCCTATATATCGCATACCAGGTATCATGGATCAGTTTGGATATGTCAAAATACTTGAAGAGGTCATACTTGAAATGGGTGTTTCATCAAGACAATGACCCCAAGCACCCTAGTAAACGGGCAAAATCTTGGTTCCAAACCAACAAAATTAATGCCTCGCAGATGTGAAGAAATCATGAAAAACTGTGGTTATACAACTAAATACTAGTTTAGTAATTCACAGGATTGCTAAAAAAAAAGCAGTTTGAACATAATAGTTTTGAGTTTGTAGCGTCAACAGCAGATGCTGCTATTATTGTGAACACCCCCTTTTCTACTTTTTTTATTAATAGTCCAATTTCATAGCCTTAAGAGTGTGCATATCATGAATGCTTAGTCTTGTTGGATTTGTGAGAATCTCCTGAATCTACTGGTAACTTGTTTCCCATGTAACAATAAGAAATATACTCAACCTGGATTAATCTTTTTAGTCACATAGCACTACTATTATTCTGAACACTCCCTGTGTGTGTGTGTATATATATATATATATAATAATTTATTTTTTTATTTATTTTTTTGTTCTTTTTTCATAAAATATGATCAAGGGACAAAAGTGGTCTAAGTGGTCTAAAGTGGTCTTCTTAGACCACTTTTGTCCCTTGATCATATTTTATGAAAAAAGAAAAAAGAGGAAATTTCACACTTTTATAGTTATCTTTACAATGGGGCACAGTCATAAAAGACAGAGCTGTACCCCTCCCATCTAAGGTAGAGACGGCTCTGAATCTCCTGTGATCCACCACAGTGCGAGCCCTGCAGGAGTTCTTGGGGATGGTGAACTTTAACCACTTCATCCCCAAAGCTGCTACAGTCATGCACCCCTTATGGGTGATTCTTAGACTACGGGCACTTATGTCCTTTGATCATATTGTATGAAAAACAGAAAAAAGGGGAAATTTCACACTTTTATAGTTATCTTTACAATGAAAGTGTGTTAAGAAATTTGTTCTAGTAGTCTATGATGACTTTTTCACCTTTTATCAGCATCATTATAAGCAAATATTGCCGTTTTGTGCTTGTCCCACACCGACTTTTGATCTTCAATGATAAAAATGAATGGTAAAGAAATGTTTTTTCTAATGTTTTAAAATATCTCTGAATAAAATATCAGTAAAATAATCAAAACATAATTGGGGTATTCAATGTCATACAACTGTGATTTTTTTTTTTTTTTTTTAAACGAAATGTAGTTGTCCCACACTATTGCCGTAATTTCCACCACAACAATAATGTCCCTTTAAAAAGTTTGTATGAAAGATTGTGTGGGTAGTTTCTATGGAGATAAACAGTAACATCAGAGCACATGTATATAGCGCCAAATCACAACAAACAGTTGCCCCAATGCGCTTTATATTGTAAGGCAATGGTGTGGTGGAAATTACATTTACAAGGCCAATAGTGCCCGTAGTTAAAGAATCACCCATATATACACACATACATATTCTATTTCTACCTCATTTCTTATGTCTTGTACTGTTCCAAGTATTATTATTATTATTGCTTATCCTTGCACACGCTGTTTGATGAACATTTTCCTCTACTTGCACCCACCTTGTCTGTTTTTAAGAGCTGACATAACATGTGAATTTCTCCTCTGTGAGATCAATAAAGTTTATCTTTAAATCTGTCATTTTGCTCTAAAATTCTGGAAAAAGTGGTGTCACAGCAGCTCGTGGACTATCTTACTGAGAATAATCTCTTTGAGCCACTGCAGTCTGCTTTTAGAAAATATCATTCCACAGAGACGGCTCTCACTAAAGTGGTGAATGATCTTCTGCTTACAATGGATTCAGACACCACTACGGTTGTGTTGCTGTTAGATCTCAGTGCTGCATTTGATAAAGTAGATCATCATATTCTACTTGATAGGCTGGAAAATCATTTTGGGATTACTGGGAGTGCCCTTGCATGGTTGACATCATACCAGTCGACCACATTACACCCATTTTGGCGTCTCTTCTCTGGCTTCCTGTCCCAGTGAGATCAGATTTTAAGGTTCTGCTACTAACCTATAAAATTGTTCACGGACTGGCACCTCCCTACCTAGCTTTCATTTCATTTATTTTCATTTCATTTATTTAGCACAATGAAAATCACAATTAGAGAGAGAATAAAAAATGTACACACACACATATATGTGTGTACATTTTTTATTCTCCTTTATTCCCCTCCTTATTGCCCTGGCTGTGTGTTTGGGGTCATTGTCATGCTGGAAGACCCAGCCATGACCCATCTTCAATGCTCTTACTGAGAGAAGGAGGTTGTTTGCCAAAATCTTGCAATACATGACCCCATCCACCCTCCCTTCAATACGGTGCAGTCGTCCTGTCCCCTTTGCAGAAGAGCAAAATCAAATCAAATCAATTTTATTTATATAGCGCCAAATCACAACAAACAGTTGCCCCAAGGCACTTTATATTGTAAGGCAAAAGCCATACAATAATTACAGAAAAACCCCAACGGTCAAAATGACCCCTGTGAGCAAGCACTTGGCGACAGTGGGAAGGAAAAACTCCCTTTTAACAGGAAGAAACCTCCAGCAGAACCAGGCTCAGGGAGGGGCAGTCTTCTGCTGGGACTGGTTGGGGCTGAGGGAGAGAACCAGGAAAAAGACATGCTGTGGAGGGGAGCAGAGATCACCAGCAACCCCAGAGTATGATGTTTCCACCCCCATGCTTCACGGTTGGGATGGTTTTCTTGGGGTTGTTCTCATCCTCTAAACATGGTAAGTGGAGTTGATTCCAAAAAGCGCTATTCTGGTCTCATCTGACCACATGACCTTCTCCCATGCCTCCTCTGGATCATCCAGATGGTCACTGGTGAACTTCAGACGGGCCTGGACATGTGCTGGCTTGAGCAGGGGGACCTTGCTGCCCTGCAGGATTTTAAACCATGACAGCATCATGTGTTACTAATGTAATCTTTGTGACTGTGGTCCCAGCTCTCTTCAGGTCATTGACCAGGTCCTCCTGTGTAGTTCTGAGCTTTCTCAGAATCATGCTTACCCCACAAAGTGAGATCTTGCATGGAATCCCAGACCGAGGGAGATTGACAGTCATCTTGTGTTTCTTCCACTTTCTAATAAATAATCATAACAGTTGTTGTCTTCTACCAAGCTGCTTGCCTGTTGTCCTGTAGTCCATCCCAGCCTTGTGTAGGTCTACAGTTTTGTCCCTGGTGTCCTTAGACAGCTCTTTGGTCTATGGTGGACAGGTTGGTGTGTGATTGATTGTGTGTGAGAACAGGTGTCTTTTATACAGGTAACGAGTTCAAACAGGTGCAATTAATACAGGTAAAGAGTGCAGAATAAGAGGGCTTCTTAAAGAAAAAATAACAGGTCTGTGAGAGACAGAATTCTTGCTGGTTGGTAGGTGTTCAAATACTTATTTGCAGCAGAAACATACAAATAAATTATTAAAAAATCATACATTGTGATTTCTGGATTTTTTTTTTTTTATTTTAGATTATGTCTCTCACAGTGGACATGCACCTACGATGAAAATTTCAGACCCCTCCATGATTTCTAAGTGGGAGAACTTGCAAAACTGCAGGGTGTTCAAATACTTATTTTCCTCACTGTATATATGTATGTGTATATATATGTGTGTGTGTGTGTGTATAAACATGAAATTCTAATAATAAAAAGAAAGAGAAAAAATACAATATGAACATACTGTACAGGGGAGAGGTAGACACCAAAGAGGCTTATCAAATACCCACTCCCAAACAAAAAAAACTAAAATATCACAATAAACAAAAGAATTGTATCTATTCATAAAGTATAAAATGTCTGAATCAGTTAAAACCAGGTAATATATTAACATTATGAATACTCACACAGGAGCTCTGCTTTTAATCCACTTTTATATCTGTATAAGGTGATGGTGGATTTAGAAGATGCAGGGCTGTGAAAACTCCGCGGCTTTTCCTCATGGGGCGGGGGGTGGGGTGTTAGTGATGTACTCTTTAATCGTGAACATCACTGAGTTTTTAAAATGCTTATCGCAACGCGTTCTCTTTTTTTACGACATTGTGTAAGTTTTATAAGTCCGCGGACACTGATCTGTGTGTTAGATACAAATCAGTTTCCTCTTATCCGCGGAGTTTCGCCGAGGAAAAATGCCACTCAAAGCGTACCTGTTACGACAGTTGTCGTAAAGCGGGACTGGTTGGTTGCTGTGGCGACGCTGTGTGGCTCCTGTGACGCTTAAGCTAAACTTAGCATGTGGACATCCCAAACTTTTAGAGCTTTCAAGTTTTTAAAAGATTTGTGCAGCATGTCTGTGTCACGGAGCGACGTCGCACAGAGAGAAGATGGTGAGAAAGACTGTTTGAAAAAGTCTTACAAGGACAAGAATCCGTGGAATTGTCGCTGGCTTCATGAACACACCTGAAAGATAAAAGAAACCGGGAAAGTGAACTTTGCCCTCTCAGGAAACACGGTAAGAACTTTTATCTGGAAAATAAACATTCTGCTGTTCAAACAGGATTTTACACAAGAATATGTGACTTTTTACTATAAGGTATGTTATTAATATTTTAGCCTGATTTTCCAAATATTCTACAATCTTTAGCTGTGGTTTTTGACATGGTTTAACAGTCTTTTCAGTCTTCATGAATTTCATGTAGTTTAATTGTTCTGAGTTAATGCATAATTTGGTTTACAATTAAAAGGAAAATCATATCAGGTCCTACTTCCACGTCATATTCTGTTATTTCAACATCATCATTGACAGATCAAATAAAAGGTTGAATCTAGGATCATTTAAATATACACTAATTTTGAGATTTGTTCTTCCAGTATCATTAGATAAAAATTTAATTCTGGGACCCCACAGGGCACTAGACCCCAGCTCCTGGACGCTGCACCCCCCACCCCCCGGACCCCCTGCAAATTTTCCTCAGATTTCACAATTTATTTCACAGCCCTGAAATGTACTGTATTATTCCAAGATTTACACCATGATATCTAATGTGATGCTGATAACGAGTCGTTCTATGCAAAAATAAATGCAAATATGATGTCTGCCTTGTCGGATAATTATGAATTTGATGGTTATGCACAAAATTTTTGATTTAAAAAAACAAAAAGTGACAATAGCATGAGGCGCTCTGAAGACAAATATACAGGTCAGGAAACTATTTATATGATAGATATTTAAGAGCTGCAATTTAAAAACAAAAAACAAAGGTGCACTTGGAGCGCTAGGTTTCAAAAAAGTTGCTATTCGAACAATTTTTTTCTGTAAAAAAAAAAGTTTATATAGTTTGCAAAGGTGCTTTTCCATACAATATTGCAGTAAGTTAAAAAAGGATAAACTAAACTGTAATATAATGTTAAGACATTTGTAATGTACTAAATATCTTTTTTTTTGCATACGATTCCTATTGACTTATTTTTTTACAAACATGTTCAATATGTTCTTTCCAGCACAATTTGTCATCCATCCATACACCCAAAAACATGTAGAAGAGGCCCTTGATATTTCTTTGTTGTCTGTGTAAATTTTAATTTGATCATGAGTACTTTTTTTATTGCCAGACAATAACATAAATTAGGCTTTTTTATATTTAACGATAATTTATTAACTTTGAACTACATTGAGTAATTCAAGAGATCATTATTTAGACTTTTAACCAAACCATCTATATCTTTGCTGGAAATAAAAAGGTTAGTGTCATCAGCAAACAACAATGGGAATGCTGCAATAGAAACAAATGCAAAATTGTTGATATATTTTATAAATAAAAGCGGTCCCAAAATCGAACCTTGAGGAACTCCACAGTCTATAGAATTAATTTCAGATTCCAAATTCAGAAGAACATACTGTTTTCTCTCTAATAAATAATTACTAAGCCATTTATGGACAGTTGCTTTAAATACATATTTATATAACTTAGAAAGCAAAATTTCATGATTTACTTTATCAGACGCTTTTGAAAGGTCTAAAAACACACCAAATTCACTGTTGTCTAAAGCTGCATGAATTCTATCCATCAGTTCACTCAGGTTCAGTTCATCCAAAATCCATATTGATAGTTATATAAAATCCTATTCTTAAGCAAATGAACATTTAATCTTTTATAAACAAGTTTCTCCAAAATCTTTGAAAAACATGGCAAAACTGAAATAGGATGATAATTTGAAAAAGATGCTGGATCACCTTTTTTAAACAACGGTATGATTTTAGCACTCTTTAAATCAAGGTACAATGCCCGTTTGCAAGGACAATGAAAAGATATGTGTAAGTGGTTCAGAAATTTCATGTATGACGCATTTTACAATAGATGTACTGCTGTAGCTGACCTAATTAAGCCTTACGTACCGGCCCGGGTTCTGCGTTCTCAGGGTGCAGGACTACTTTGTGTCCCTAAGGTGAATAAGAAGTCTGCAGGTCACAGAGCTTTCTCTTATCGTGCCCCTGTTCTGTGAATGATCTCCCTGCATCAATTAAACGGTCAGATTCTGTGGAGACTTTCAAGTCCAGTCTTAAGACGCACTTATTTTCCCTTTCGTGTGGCAGCATACTGGTACAGTTTTGTTTTACGCCTTTTACTCTTTTAAATCATTTTATTAGTAAACAAAGCGTGTCGCAGCCTCAACTTTATCTAAAGTCTGGGTCTTTTAGTGAAGCTTAGGGCTAGTGGCCGGCGATCACCTTAGTGTTTCTTCTGTTTTTCTTGTTGATTAATGCTGACAAATTATACTGTATTTCTTGTCTTTCTGATGCCTGATTGTTTTTTTCTCTCTAAGGTGCAGCTCCATCCAGAGATAGGAGTTGTATTTGTGCTGGAGACCCTCCCGTCCTGTGCACCAACAGCATTTCCTGTATATTTGTTTAGTGACTTGTTCTGTAATTTGTCTGTAACATGGCCCAAACAGAGGGTCACCCCTATGAGTCTGGTCTGCTTGAGGTTTCTTCCTCAGAGAGAGTTTTTCCTTACCACTGTTACTCTGGGGGTTGGTAATGTTAGACCTTACTTGTGTGAAGTACCTTGAGGCAACTCTGTTGTGATTTGGTGCTATATAAATGAAATTGAATTGAAAATTTTCCAATTTGGTGTTCTTTGAGCATTCAGCAACTTTCCCAGTCTTTTGTTGCCCCGTCCCAGCTTTTTTGAAACGTGTTGCAGGCACCCATTTCAAAACGAGCAAATATTTGCACAAAAACAAAGTTTTTCAGTTTGAACATTAAATATCTTGTCTTTCTGGTGTATTCAGTTGAATATAGGTTGAAGAGGATTTGCAAATCATTGTGTTCTGTTTTTATTTACATTTTACACAATGTCCTAACTTCACTGGAACTGGGGTTGTACAAAATTAATTTGATTTCTTTTTTGATGTTGTCATTATGGGGTATTGTGTGTAGAATTATGAGTGTAAAAAAAATTTCATCCATTTTGGAATAAGGCTGTAACATAAAATGTGGGGGAAAAAGTGTATCGCTGTGAATATTTTGTGGGTGCACTTAAGACCTCAGCATGGCTCAAGGTGTTCAGGTCATCCTTGGTTCTCCTGATTGGTTCCTGTCAGTGTTGTGATGTGTCTGCTGAGCTGTCAGGATTTTGACTGTTGCTTGTTGTCATTGTTTTCAGCTCTGCCATTAACTCAGTGTCCTGGTCGCCTTCTGGAGCGTTCGTCGTCAGCGTGGAGAAGGGCAGCAAAGCCATCCTGTGGTCTGATATGTGACTGGTGGAGCCGTGTTATCTCCGGGGGGTGGAGCCAAGTGTCAGACCAATCTCCTGTGGGCGGAGCCGGCCTGCAGCAGCAGCACGCTATGTGGACTCATTCAGAGCGCGTTCTGCCTTCTTGTTTTTCTGGATTCCAGCTTATGTGCTTTTAACCTTTTGGAACATTCTGTCATTTCATTTAGTTTTAATCCAGGCCGCGCCTCCTCCAACCTGCAGTTCACTGAGCAGGGCAAAGTTCAGCCAACAGCGGTGTGTTTAAAAAAAAAACAAAAAAAAAAAACAAAAAGACTTCTGATGACTATCAAAAAAAAATATTCATGTTGGTATTTATGCCGCAGTGTGACGACATTGTGTTTCTGCCTCTTTTTTTTTCCCCTTTCTTTTCGATTAAACAGCCACAGTGGAGCAAACTTTCTCATGTTTGTGACAACAAATAATCCTTTCAACATTTACTCATTCATCCAGAACATTTTCAGACCTGTGAGGCAGCAGAAGATACTCGGTTGCAACTGGGAAAGAAGAAATACAGACCACCAAGACAGGTGCCATCAGGTGATAATAAGCAGAGCAGGAATTCATTTACCTTCTTGGGGAGGGTGGTTGGTTATCGTACCTGGAGACACATCTGGAAGTGAGGACGAGGGGTCAGCCCCGACTTGTAGTACCACCCGGTCAGGGCGTAGTTGGTGGGACAATGTTGTCAGGAGCACCAAACGAAAAAAAGGCTCCAAAACAAGAGCACACCAGCTGCTGATGATGGTGAAAAGAGAATGTGTGGGTGGGGCCACTGTGGAATACAGGTGTTTCAAACTGCAGGACTGCAAACTGCCACCTGTAAAACAGGGAGGCCAGCAGTGGATCATGAAATTTATAGACGTTTGTGGGACAAACACCCACTCTGGGTGGCTGCAGGATGTGTCTGAAAGGGAGTTTAGGGGGTGGAGAGACTCGCAAGCAGGAAGCAGAAACAGTTAACAACAATGATGACACACCGCTACAGGAAGTGAGCAGGGCGTTGTGGAGACCAGTGAGACAGTTATACCCACCCACACTGAATAGCGGAAGTATGACATCATGCACCCTGAAGGAGGGTGAGGATGGAGATGAAGTCAGGTGGGAGGTTCCTTGAGTCCCCATGCATGATGTTCAGAAATGCAATTGAACAAAGCTCCCTGTGAGAGTACTATGGGAAGACATGGTGGGATTATTACACAAAACCGATGAGGACTGGGCTGCGCACATGGTACACCACATAAATATCAAAAGGCACAGAAAGACAGGAGAGGAATTAGCTGAACTACAGCTAAAACACAACTGGAAGAAATTTAACGGAAAAGCAAGGAGGATAAAAGGCAAGCACAAATGGCACAAAAAAAGATATCCGAAGGGGCAGAAACTAGCACCCCTCCTTTCCAGGCTGCTGTCCAGCATTCCCAACATCCCCAGCAGCTCTACAGCGCCCTCCCCAGGGGACATGGCAACAGTATTATCCCAGGATGCGGTGCTCTCAACCATTGGGTTCAGAGCTGCCCATATAATCACATTCCTCTACAGAGAGGATGGGGGTAAGGACGGGATGTGCAGGGGAGCCAATAGAGCAAGGCGGTTTCCATCTCCAAGACAACGGACCAACCCTCAAGGGGGGTAGGACCCATACACTTGGCCATACCAGCAGCCCATTCCACATCAGTCATTCCAGATCCCTCACCCTCCACCAGTCCAACAACAACAGTCAACGGGGTCGGACTGGGCCCCAGCCGGGGGTCGCGCATGTGCCCAACCAATATATGTTGTCATAGGAGAGCCGAGATCCAACTCAGGATGAGGAAGATATATACCCAGAACCAATATTTAGCATGGTAGTAGGAGGTGCAAGCTATGATTTCTTAGAAGATACGGGGGGCCGGCATAGCACAATCGTATCTACTGCCCTCATCCAGTTAAGCCGAGGTGGTTGGCTTTTCGCGACAAACCGAGAAATGTTTTTCATGCCCCCTACAATGCAGATTGGCAGGTGATCATTTTGTGCAGAGTTTCCTCCTCCATCGATCACGCACGATTAATTTATGTGTGAGGGACATTTTGAGCGTTCTGAGGGCAACCCTGTTGTGTAAACCACACTCATTTTCCCTAATGGCCGCATTTTACAATGCCACCACAAGTCAGCACATAAACAGGTGATCCAGGTTGCTCAGCCTGCAGTGGTCTAGTGGGGAAAATTGGCACAACAGCAGGGCGTGCCACAGCTAAGTTATTTTGAGCAGTGGAAGCCCTTGTTGATGTACAGTAGTGTTCAGAATAATAGTAGTGCTATGTGACTAAAAAGATTAATCCAGGTTTTGAGTATAGGTATTTCTTATTGTTACATGGGAAACAAGGTACCATTGTCTTGTTGAAACACCCATTTCAAGGGCATGTCCTCTTCAGCATAAGGCAACATGACCTCTTCAAGTATTTTGACATATCCAAACTGATCCATGAAACCTGGTATGTGATATATAGGCCCAACACCATAGTAGGAGAAACATGCCCATATCATGATGCTTGCACCACCATGCTTCACTGTCTTCACTGTGAACTGTGGCTTGATTTCAGAGTTTGGGGGTCGTCTCACAAACTATCTGCGGCCCTTGGACCCAAAAAGAACAATTTTACTCTCATCAGTCCACAAAATATTCCTGCATTTCTCTTTAGGCCAGTTGATGTGTTCTTTGGCAAATTGTAACCTCTTCTGCACGTCTTTTATTTAAGAGGGACTTTGCGGGGGATTCTTGCAAATAAATTAGCTTCACACAGGCGTCTTCTAACTGTCACAGCACTTACAGGTAACTCCAGACTGTCTTTGATCATCCTGGAGCTGATCAATGAGCCTTTGCCATTCTGGTTATTCTTCTATCCATTTTGATGATTGCTTTCCATTTTCTTCCACGTGTCTTTGTTTTGTCCATTTTAAAGCATTAGAAATCACTGTAGATGAACAGCCTATAATTTTTTGCACCTGCATATAGGTTTTCCCCTCTCCAATCAACTTTTTAATCAAACTACGCTGTTCTTCTGAACAATGTCTTGAACGCCCCATTTTCCTCAGGCTTTCAAAAAGAAAAGCATGTTCAACAGGTGCTGGCTTCATCCTTAAATAGGGGACACCTGATTCACACCTGTTTGTTCCACAAAACTGACGAACTCACTGACTGAATGCCACACTACTATTATTGTGAACACCCCCTTTTCTACTTTTTTTACTAATAGCCCAATTTCAAAGCCTTAAGAGTGTGCATATCGTGAATGCTTGGTCTTGTTGGATTTGTGAGACTCTACTAAATCTACTGGTACTTTGTTTCCCATGTAACAATAATATACTCAAAACCTGGATTAATCTTTTTAGTCACATAGCACTACTATTATTCTGAACACTACTGTATGTGAGGCAGTATCCCTTCCAGTGGATAAACTGGAAGGCATAAGGGGCACCGTCTGTGGGTTGCTGGAGGCCGGGGTCTTAGTGAAGTGTCTCTCCCCAATTGACACCCCCCTCAACCCTGTGGCAAAACCAGGGAAGACAAATTACCAGATGGTCCGTGATCTAAAAACGATCAATGAAGCTCTGGTGACACATCGGTATGACACACCCAATCCATATGCTGTGCTCTCCAATGTGGAGGGGAAGTACAAGTGGTTCACTGTATTGGATTTATACAAACACAATTTTAGTGTGCCCATAACCACAGATAGCCAACCTTACTTTGCCTTCACGTACAGTGGTAGATAGAACACCAACACTAGGCTGCCACAAGGACTTCGTGAGAGCTCATCGATGTGATCTGTGTTTTGCAATATGTAGATGACATCCTAGTTGCAGGCACCTCAGGAGGTGACCACACAGACGACTTTAGCTTTCTTAAAATGGTTATGTACGAAAGGTTTTAAATTACAACTGGTAAGAGTGGTTTTCTTGGGGAGAGTGGTCTCCAACAGAGGATTGGGAATGACTGCACAACATAACAAGAACATCCTAAATATATACTATAACAAAAAAAAAATTCTCTGACTGCATTGAAATGGTGGCCCTATTGAGGAAACTCATGACAAAAGCAGGAAACACGGCCTATAAAACGAACCTAGAGTGGGACCAGGCTGCAGATGAAGCTTTCATTACACTGAAACAACTTTGTATGGCCTCTGAATTACCCTTACCAAAAAGTAGTATATGCAAGTATGTTTCAAGTATACTTCGAGTTTACTTTTTATATACTTATCAGTACTTTTTTTTTGGTAAGGGTAGCGACACCTGATCTCTCCAAAGCCATTTTACTTAGCGGGGGGCCTAAAACAGACCCCTGTGGAACCCCAAATTTCATGTCACTAAGGTTAAAGGTAGTGTTATTGCACAAAACAGTAAGAACGACTGGTCAGGTATGACGTCAACCGTGCAAGGACACTCCCAGTAATCTCAAAATGATTCTCCAGCCTATCAAGTAGAATATGATGATCCACGGTATCAAATGCAGCACTGAGATCTAACAGCACCAGAACTGTAGTGGTGTCCGAATCCATTGCAAGCAGGTCATTCACCACTTTAGTGAGAGCCGTCTGTGGAATATTTTCTAAAAGCAGACTGCAGTGCCTCAGAGATTATTCTCAGTAATGAAGCAGCAGGACCTTCATGGCTGGGACGACTGTGGGAGATCGAACCCACGCGGCTCGCACCAAAAGACTGTTCCTCTACCAGGTCAGCCAAAGGGGAACTCCCCCGTTAGCCAAGCTAGCGGGAACGTCTTTTCAATTGGGACCCGGGACTTTCATCCCGCTACACATCTCCCCACCATTTTTGACTTCGTCCCGAAGTCACAGGTGCATGTTAGCATACTCTGTGACCCACATCCTGTTCGTGACACCAGATTGAAGCAGCAGGACCTTCGTGGCCGGGACGACGGGGGGGATCAAACCCACGCGGCTCGCACCAAAAGACCATTCCTCTACCAGGTCAGACAAAGGGGAACTCCCCCGTTAGCCAAGCTAGCGGGAACGTCTTTTCAATTGGGACCCGGGACTTTCATCCCACTACAGTAAGATAGTCTACGAGCTGCCGTGACACCACTTTTCCAGAATTTTAGAGCAAAATGATGGATTTGATATCAGCCAATAGTTTTTCAATACACTAGGGTCAAGATTAGATGTCTTAAGTAATGGTTTAATCACTGCAGATTTGAAACATTTAGAAACAGATCCAGAAGATAATGAGAGATTATTTTCCAGCACAATCAGCCAAAGAGTGGACCACAGGTCCTTAAACAGTTTTGTTGGTATAGGATCAAATAAACAGGTTGTGCTTTTTGTTGACGTTACAAGATTTTTCAGCATGCCTAGTGAGATACTATCAAATTATGTAAATCTACGTAATGCCTCAGGAATGGCGCCCACCTCAATAGCAGGGTGTAGTGGCTGGATTAAGGCATGCTGGGATATGTTTAACCTAATGTCTTCTATTTTCTTCTCAAAGTAATCCAGGAAATCTTGTGCTGTTAAAAGAGAGCAAACTACAGGTGGTTGTCCATGAATAAGTGTTGTCACAGTGTCGAACAAGAACTTTGAGTTATGCTTGTTTTTGTTGATCAAGTCAGAGTAATAGGTCCACTTTGTAGCCTAGTGCATGTTTATAGACTAAGATACCATCACGCCACGCAAGGTGGAATGCTTCTAATTTGGAACTACGCCATTTCTGTTCTAGACCTTGAGCCTTATGCTTGAGGTCAGTAGTCAAAGTAGTCATTGAACCAAGGTGACTGTGGGGGTGTGTGGTTTTAATATAGGTGGGGCAATCATGTTGAGTGCAGCTTTGAGCGCTGAGTTTAAACTATCCACAAGACTGTCTACTGATTGGGTATCTGCCAAACGTGAAGCTAAGATATCAGGCAGTCTAGCTTTGAGTTCAGTCGTAGTTGAAGAGTTGATGCATCACCGGCAGCAAACTGTAAACATAAGTGATCAGAGACCACTGATGCAAGAGGCATGATGTCAATCTTTGTGACAGCAATACCACGTGCGAGAACCAAATCCAGGGTATTTCCACCGATGTGCGTCAAGTCCTGAATGCATTGCTGAAATCCTAATGCTGCCATAATTTCCATGAATGATTTGCCGAGGGGATCAGAAGGCTTATTTATGGGTGATTCTTTAACTACGGGCACTATTGGCCTTGTAAATGTAATTTCCACCACACCATTGCCTTACAATATAAAGCGCCTTGTGATTTGGCGCTATATACATGTGCTCTGATGTCACTGTTTATCTCCATAGAAACTACCCAAACAATCTTTCATACAAACTGTTTAGGGACATTACAGTGTTGTGGTGGAAATTACAGCAATGGTGTGGGACAACTACATTTTGTTTAAAAAAAAATCACAACAGTTGTATGACATTGAATACCCCAATTATGTTTTGATTATTTTACTGATATTTTATTCAGAGATATTTTAAAACATTAGAAAAAACATTTCTTTACCATTCATTTTTATCATTGAAGATCAAAAGTCGGTGTGGGACAAGCACAAAACGGCAATATTTGCTTATAATGATGCTGATAAAAGGTGAAAAAGTCATCATAGACTACTAGAACAAATTTCTTAACACACTTTCATTGTAAAGATAACTATAAAAGTGTGAAATTTCCCCTTTTTTCTGTTTTTCATACAATATGATCAAAGGACATAAGTGCCCGTAGTCTAAGAATCACCCATAAGGGGTGCATGACCGTAGCAGCTTTGGGGATGAAGTGGTTAAAGTTCACCATCCCCAAGAACTCCTGCAGGGCTCGCACTGTGGTGGATCACAGGAGATTCAGAGCCGTCTCTACCTTAGATGGGAGGGGTACAGCTCTGTCTTTTATGACTGTGCCCCATGACGTCTATGGTGGTCAACCCATACTTGCACTTGGGTTTGGCTCCATACTCCACTGGGCCAGCTCCAACTTATGGTGCCTAGGACGAGACTTAAGACCAGGGGGGACAGGGCCTTCTCTGTGGCTGGGCCCAGACTCTGGAACGCTCTGCCTCTCCACGTTCGAACAGCCCCCACAATGGAGTGTTTTAAGTCTCATCTGAAGACCCACTTTTGTTCTCTGGCTTTTAGCTCTGCATGAGTTGTATGGTCCTCTGTTGTCTTTGGCCTAGTGTTTTATTGATTTATTGATTTATTGTTTTTATGTTTATTTATTTATTAGTATCTGAGTGGGTTTATTGTTTTGTATAGTTGTATAATCATTTTATGTGCAGCACTTTGGAAACTGTTCTGTTGTTTAAATGTGCTATATAAATAAAGTGGATTGGATTGCACTTTGTGCCATTGATGATTAGTCCATGCAGGCTGAGGCATTGAAAAAGTATCAAGGTGGGACATATGATCACTTTGGGAGGAGCTGGCGCGTAGGATGCTGTCCAGGTAGACGGACAGGAATGGCAGGTGTTGCACGGAGTCAACGAGGCGCTGGAAGGACTAGATGAATACATGGGGAATCCTCTTGGGGAGGTGATGGTCTAGTGGTTAAATGTTGGGCTTGAGACCAGAGGATTCTCAGTTCAAATCCCAGCCTGACCAGAAAATCACTAAGGACCCTTGGGCAAGGTCCTTAATCACCTAGTTGCTCCCGGTGTGTAGTGGTTGCCTTGCATCGCAGCAGCCTGACATCAGGGAGAATGTGAGGCATTGATGTGTAAAGCGATGAAAAAGCACTATATAAATGCAGTCCAATTTACCATTTACTGGACCGTGTTTTTGAGGCTGAATGGCATTCTCAGGAACTTGCAGTCCAAAGGGGGTGATCACTACAGTTTTTGAGGACATCTTGTGGGTGGACCGGCACTTGGTGGTATCCATGGTCGAGATCCGCCTTTGAGAAGATGACTGCCCCTGCCAGCTGTGCTGAAAGTCCTGAATGTGGTGCACGGGGTAACGGTATTGAGTCAGTAGGCGTGGGCACCATGTGGAGGGGGTGACATAATGCCGAGGTGTTCCATACTGTCGAACTCCGCTTTTCCTATACTGAGCATGGCTGGGTCGACACATCTCGCTCGGGCGTACACCAGCTGGCCCATGGTGGCGATGTGATGCTCAACTCTGCTTTGCAGTGGAGGCTGAGAAGGTTGGTTGTATGAGTGTGGGGAATTCCCCAGGCAGCTGGTGGAACACGTCTGCCTCCAACAACAAGCTGGACAGCCTGATGGAGTCCACTTCACTGAAAATGCAGCTGTAAGAGGAAAAGGTGGCGACGGTGTTTCTTGACATCCACCAGCGGTCCACACATGCAGGAGGGGGATGGCGACCTTAGCTGTGATGAAATTTGCACGAGAGTGACCAGCTATGAAGTAGAGAGGGTGTCTGTCTCCCTGATCTGAATTGGGAGCTGGTTCCACAGGAGAAGAGCCTGAAAGCTGAAGGCTCTGCCTCCCATTCTACTCTTACAAACCCTAGGAACTACAAGTAAGCCTGCAATCTGAGAGCGAAGCGCTCTATTGGGGTGATATGGTACTATGAGGTCCCTAAGATAAGATGGGACCTGATTATTCAAAACCTTATAAGTAAGAAGAAGAATTTTAAATTCTATTCTAGAATTAACAGGAAGCCAATGAAGAGAGGCCAATATGGGTGAGATATGCTCTCTCCTTCTAGTCCCCGTCAGTACTCTAGCTGCAGCATTTTGAATTAACTGAAGGCTTTTTAGGGAACATTTAGGACAACCTGATAATAATGAATTACAATAGTCCAGCCTAGAGGAAATAAATGCATGAATTAGTTTTTCAGCATCACTCTGAGACAAGACCTTTCTAATTTTAGAGATATTGCGCAAATGCAAAAAAGCAGTCCTACATATTTGTTTAATATGCGCTTTGAATGACATATCCTGATCACAAATGACTCCAAGATTTCTCACAGTATTACTAGAGGTCAGGGTAATGCCATCCAGAGTAAGGATCTGGTTAGACACCATGTTTCTAAGATTTGTGGGGCCAAGTACAATAACTTCAGTTTTATCTGAGTTTAAAAGCAGGAAATTAGAGGTCATCCATGTCTTTATGTCTGTAAGACAATCCTGCACTTTAGCTAATTGGTGTGTGTCCTCTGGCTTCATGGATAGATAAAGCTGGGTATCATCTGCGTAACAATGAAAATTTAAGCAATGCTGTCTAATAACACTGCCTAAGGGAAGCATGTATAAAGTGAATAAAATTGGTCCTAGCACAGAACCTTGTGGAACTCCATAATTAACCTTAGTCTGTGAAGAAGACTCCCCGTTTACATGAACAAATTGTAATCTATTAGATAAATATGATTCAAACCACTGCAGCGCAGTGCCTTTAGTACCTATGGCATGCTCTAATCTCTGTAATAAAATTTTATGGTCAACAGTATCAAAAGTAGCACTGAGGTCTAACAGAACAAGCACAGAGATGAGTCCACTGTCTGAGGCCATAAGAAGATCATTTGTAACCTTCACTAATGCTGTTTCTGTACTATGATGAATTCTAAACCCTGACTGAAACGATTCAAATAGACCATTCCTCTGCACATGATCAGTTAGCTGTTTTACAACTACCCTTTCAAGAATTTTTGAGAGAAAAGGAAGGTTGGAGATTGGCCTATAATTAGCTAAGATAGCTGGGTCAAGTGATGGCTTTTTAAGTAATGGTTTAATTACTGCTACCTTAAAAGCCTGTGGTACATAGCCAACTAATAAAGATAGATTGATCATATTTAAGATCGAAGCATTAATTAATGGTAGGGCTTCCTTGAGCAGCCTGGTAGGAATGGGGTCTAATAGACATGTTGATGGTGTGGAGGAAGTAACTAATGAAAATAACTCAGAACAATCGGAGAGAAAGAGTCTAACCAAATACCAGCATTACTGAAAGCAGCCAAAGATAACGATATGTCTTTGGGATGGTTATGAATACTTTTTTCTCTAATAGTTAAAATTTTATTAGCAAAGAAAGTCATGAAGTCATTACTAGTTAAAGTTAATGGAATACTCAGCTCAATAGAGCTCTGACTCTTTGTCAGCCTGGCTACAGTGCTGAAAAGAAACCTGGGGTTATTCTTATTTTCTTCAATTAGTGATGAGTAGTAAGATGTCCTAGCTTTACGGAGGGCGTTTTTATAGAGCAACAGACTCTTTTTCCAGGCTAAGTGAAGATCTTCTAAATTAGTGAGACGCCATTTCCTCTCCAACGTACGGGTTATCTGCTTTAAGCTGCGAGTTTGTGAGTTATACCACGGAGTCAGGCACTTCTGATTTAAGGCTCTCTTTTTCAGAGGAGCTACAGCATCCACGTTTGTGCTCAATGAGGATGTAAAACTATTGACGAGATAATCTATCTCACTCACAGAGTTTAGGTAGCTACTCTGCACTGTGTTGGTATATGGCATTGGAGAACATAACAAAGAAGGAATCATATCCTTAAACCTAGTTACAGCGCTTTCCGAAAGACTTCTACTGTAATGAAACTTATTCCCCACTGCTGGGTAGTCCATTAAAGTAAATGTTAAGAAATGATCAGACAGAAGGGGGTTTTCAGGGAATACTGTTAAGTCTTCAATTTCCATACCATAAGTCAGAACAAGATCTAAAGTATGGTTAAAGTGGTGGGTGGACTCATTTACATTTTGAGCAAAGCCAATTGAGTCTAACAATAGATTAAACGCAGTGTTGAGGCTGTCATTCTCAGCATCTATGTGGATGTTAAAATCGCCCACTATAATTATCTGAGCTAAGCACTAAGTCAGACAAAAGGTCTGAAAATTCACAGAGAAACTCACAGTAACGACCAGGTGGACGATAGATAACAACAAATAAAACTGGTTTTTGGGACTTCCAATTTGGATGGAAAAGACTAAGAGTCAAGCTTTCAAATGAATTAAAGCTCTGTCTGGGTCTTTGATTAATTAATAAGCTGGAGTGGAAGATTGCTGCTAATCCTCCTCCTCGGCCCGTGCTACGAGCATTCTGACAGTGTGACTCGGGGGTGTTGACTCATTTAAACTAACATATTCATCCTGCTGTAACCAAGTTTCTGTAAGGCAGAATAAATCAATATGTTGATCAAGGGGAGGTGATGGTCTAGTGGTTAAGGTGTTGGGCTTGAGTCCAGATGATCATGGGTTCAAATCCCCACCTGACTGGAAAATCACTAAGGGCCCTTGGGCAAGGCCTTTAATCCCCTGTTGCTCCCGGTGTGTAGTGAGCGCCTTGTATGTCAGCACCCTGACATCAGGGTGAATGTGAGGCATAATTGTAAAGTGCTTTGAGCGTCTGATGCAGATGGAAAAGCGCTATATAAATGCAGTCCATTTACCATTTTACCATTTATCAATTATTATATCATTTACCAACAGGGACTTAGAAGAGAGAGACCTAATGTTTAATAGACCACATTTAACTGTTTTAGTCTGTGGTGCAGTTGAAGGTGCTATATTATTTTTTCTTTGGAATTTTATGCTTAAATAGATTTTTACTGGTTATTGGTGATCTGGGAGCAGTCACCGTCTCTACGGGGATGGGGTAATGAGGGGATGGCAGGGGGAGAGAAGCTGCAGAGAGGTGTGTAAGACTACAACTCTGCTTCCTGGTCCCAACCCTGGATAGTCACGGTTTGGAGGATTTAAGAAAATTTAGTCCAGTCATTTTATGGTTTGACCCAGAACAAATTGCAACAGAAATGATTTTGTGGCATTTGAACCGTGAAACTGTTTTATAAAACATACTAAAAGTCTAGAAAGATAAAAAATTGGGAACACTCCCAAAATCCAAGATGGCTACCCGAAAACATGCAAAAATTTGGTTTTTCCCAAATAACTAAAAAAAAATATCAATATTTAAGCACATAAATGTATTGATGTTAAATATAAACTTGGGTATTGTGGACATTTTGACACCAAAATTAAGTCTCTATCTGTAACGGTTCTTGAGATACAGTCTACGGGGTCTATTAGAAAAGTATCCAACCTTATTTTTTTTTTTAAAAAAACATATGGATTTGAATCACGTGTGCTTGCGTGAGCCAACCTTGAACCTTCATGCGCATGCGTGATTTTTTTTTTCACGCCTGTCGGTTGCGTCATTCGCCTGTGAGCAGGCTTTGAGTGAGGAGTGGTCCACCCCCTCGGCGGATTTTCATTGTCAGGGAAATGGCTGAGAGACTGCTGCTTTGCTTGATCAAATTTTTTTTAGAAACTGTGAGGCACATCCATGTGGACACCATTCGAGAAATTCAGGTGGTTTTTGGTGAAAATTTTATGGGCTTCAAAGACATTAATCAATCAATCAATCAACTTTTTTCTTATATAGCGCCAAATCACAACAAACAGTTGCCCCAAGGCGCTCCATATTGTAAGGCAAGGCCATACAATAATTATAAAAAACCCCAACGGTCAAAACGACCCCCTATGAGCAAGCACTTGGCAACATTGGGAAGGAAAAACTCCCTTTTAACAGGAAGAAACCTCCAGCAGAACCAGGCTCAGGGAGGGGCAGTCTTCTGCTGAGACTGGTTGGGGCTGAGGGAAAAAACCAGGAAAAAGACATGCCGTGAAGGGGGGCAGAGATCGATCACTAATGATTAAATGCAGAGTGATACATACGGAGCAAAAAGAGAAAGAAACAGTGCATCATGGGAACCCCCCCACAATCTACGTCTAAAGCAGCATAACCAAGGGATGGTCCAGGGTCACCTGATCCAGCCCTAACTATAAGCCTTAGCGAAAAGGAAAGTTTTAAGCCTAATCATAAAAGTAGAGAGGGTGTCTGTCTCCCTGATCTGAATTGGGAGCTGGTTCCACAGGAGAGGAGCCTGAAAGCTGAAGGCTCTGCCTCCCATTCTACTCTTACAAACCCTAGGAACTACAAGTAAGCCTGCAGTCTGAGAGCGAAGCGCTCTATTGGGGTGATATGGTACTACGAGGTCCCTAAGATAAGATGGGACCTGATTATTCAAAACCTTATAAGTAAGAAGAAGAATTTTAAATTCTATTCTAGAATTAACAGGAAGCCAATGAAGAGAGGCCAACACGGGTGAGATATGCTCTCTCCTGCTAGTCCCCGTCAGTACTCTAGCTGCAGCATTCTGACCAACTGAAGGCTTTTTAGGGAACTTTTAGGACAACCTGATAATAATGAATTACAATAGTCCAGCCTAGAGGAAATAAATGCATGAATTAGTTTTTCAGCATCACTCTGAGTAACATCCCTTACATTAAGGGATGTTACTGTCGCTTTAAGGACGGCCACAGCAGCTGTGGGGCGCGCCGCGCTCCAGCTGCCATCGACAGGCTGAACGACCATTTCATTTCTAAACGGATCGCTCTGTGGATCCGTGACCATCGTGTGCACTTTCTCTGGTTATCACAAGAGCTGGACATCACCCATTTTCCTGCAGATTTCACTTTTAACAAGAGATTTTGTCGTGGAAAGCTGAGCGGATGCTTCGCGTGTCGTGATGGATTCGCTGCTGGACCGACACAAAACCACCTCCGTTTTGGTCTCACAGGACGGCTTTGAGATGGCGTTCAGACAGCTGTCGGTGGTTTTTCAGTCGAGTGATTATCCAAGAAATTGTTGCTTTGCGCGTCATGGCACCGCCGCGACGCGCAAAGCAACGCCGTGATGAAGCGTCACAGAACATGTTCTGGCATGTCCAGGCACATCCACATTTTCTTTTTTTTTTTCTTTTTTTTTTTTTTTAAATAAGGTTGGATACTTTTCTAATAGACCTCGTATTTGTAGTTTTACATACACTCAAGGACGGCAATTTGGTTTGTGTCCCATTACGTTAAAAATATTGTAGTTAAGGCCCAGAAATGTATTGAAGTTGAATATAAACTTCTGTATTGTGGACATTTTAGCACCAAAAGAATGGCTGTAGCTCTTACAGTTTTTGAGATACAGCTCATAAGCCATCTACACTTGGCTAAAAATGGTGAAATTATGTTGAAACCAAGTAACTGTTCTGAAATGTTCATTTAAAGAATGTAATAATAATATGTGCTTGTCAGCTGCACTAACTGTTTTAATGACACAGATGTAATCACACACTAATTTTACAGTAAAAGCAATGAAGCATGATAATAATAAAGGTTCAGGTGAAATCAGTATTGTGTACATCATGACTTGAAATTTTACTTGTTCAAATTTCCGTCTCATCATCCTGGTTATCATTATGTCAAAAACTGTAATAGCTACAGCTATTTTTGGTGCCAAAATGTCCACAATGCACAAGTTTATATTCAACTTCAATATATTTATGGGCCTTAACTGCAATATTTTTAATGTAATAGGACACAAACCAAATTGCCATCCTTGAGTGTATGTAAACTACATATAGGCTGTATCTCAAGACCAGTTACAGATAGAGACCTAATTTTGTGTCAAAATGTCCACAATACCCAAGTTTATATTTAACATCAATACATTTATGTGCTTAAATATTGATATTTTGTGAGTTATTTTGGAAAAACTAAATTTTTGCATGTTTTTGGACGGCCATCTTGGATTTTGGGAGTGTTCCCGATTTTTTTTATCTTTCTAGACTTTTAGTATGTTTTATAAAACAGTTTCAGGGTTCAAATGCCACCAAAATCATTTCTGTTGCAATTTGTTCCGGGTTGACCACCTTTTTTTTTTTTTTTTTTTTTTTTCATAAAATGACTGGACTAATTTGGCAGTGAAACACAAAGGTCCAGGCTGATTACATAAACAGCAGGTGCAGACGGTTGTCTGTGCTGTCACAATGCAGTGAGTGATCAAAGTTTTCATACACATTGAGACATTTTTGGAAACAATCAATAGAATATCGCCTGGCAGTGGAACATCCAGGAAAACAGATATGTGCCTTGGCTCATTAACATGCCAGGCGAGGAGTGCAGTGTAACCTTGATTGGCAGACATGTACGTGTGAATGAGTTTAACATGTGAAGGTTTGGTTTATCAGCATGTGTAAGGCAGGAAACAATGTAATTTTAAGTGGCTGACATTTACGTCTGAACAGGTTTAACCTAGAGGGGGCCACAGACTTGGTGAATTATGTCACCTTGAACAAAGTGCAGTTTAAAAAGTGTCTGTAAACATTTAGGGTAGTGATTGTGAACACTGGGGGCACAGAAGCCAGTGCTATTAAGGTGCCAAAGGTGGGACAAGGAGTGCTGGGTTGTTTGTTGTCCGGGAAGAGCGCTGTTATTCAATCAATCAATTTTTTTATATAGCGCCAAATCACAACAAACAGTCACCCCAAGGCGCTTTATATTGTAAGGCAAGGCCATACAATAATTATGTAAAACCCCAACGGTCAAAACGACCCCCTGTGAGCAAGCACTTGGCTACAGTGGGAAGGAAAACTCCCTTTTAACAGGAAGAAACCTCCAGCAGAACCAGGCTCAGGGAGGGGCAGTCTTCTGCTGGGACTGGTTGGGGCTGAGGGAGAGAACCAGGAAAAAGACATGCTGTGGAGGGGAGCAGAGATCAATCACTAATGATTAAATGCAGAGTGGTGCATACGGAGCAAAAAGAGAAAGAAACAGTGCATCATGGGAACCCCCCAGCAGTCTACGTCTATAGCAGCATAACTAAGGGATGGTTCAGGGTCACCTGATCCAGCCCTAACTATAAGCTTTAGCAAAAAGGAAAGTTTTAAGCCTAATCTTAAAAGTAGAGAGGGTGTCTGTCTACTTATTGGGAGTAGTTCTGTGTGTATGTGTCCATGGGTGTTTGCAGTATGAATGGCCCAGGTGAAGAAGCTGTTTGTCAGCCTGCTGTTGTAGCTTTGTTGACCTGCAGTGTCTCCTGGAGGGCAACAGGTCAAACGGGGTAGGCAGATTGTGAGGGATCTCCTGTGTTGGTCTTGGTTGTCCTGAGGCAGCAGGATGTGGCCATGTTTTCTGGCTTATTTTGCAGCAAACACTTATTTATGGAACGTATTCAATAAGACCAGACCATGAGCAAGTGACATCAAAATGTCTGCAGATGATTAAAAATAAATAAATCTGGTAATAAAACATGTTTCACGTTTGTCTCAGAAAAATAAATCAATGAACAATGTCAATTTGTATTAATGTTAAAGGAGACATAAATACAAAAACACCTTTTAAAAACAAATGTGGACAAAAGTGATACATAACAATTCACTGAGGTTATACAAGAATAGTTAAAAAAAAAAAAAAATCAGTCACGTGGGGTGTACAGCCACTACATTCTGAGTGCCAGTCCCAAGACCAGGTAAATGAGGAGGGTTCCGTCAGGACGGAGATCCAGCATAAAACAAGTCAAAATTAAAGATGCTCAGAGGATGTCTGGTTAGAGGAATGGCGGCGTAGGCAGCAAAATGGAAGAGCTCTGTTAAAATCCTTCACAAATAGTCCCCACTGTTTCATAAACGTGGTCTGACCTCACCGAATATAACTGCTGACACGGGTAAGACATCATGTGCTGCTAGCAACAAAGAGCCGTCATTGACCCGCACCGACATGGAGGTAATGCTACTCAAGTCCGAAGGACGCATTATTATTTACTAGGGATGTGAATCATACAACAACTCACAATTCAATTCGATTCCGATTCTTCGATTCAAAATCGATTTTCAATTCAGAGAGCTCTGAGAAATAGTTATGTCAAAATTTAAATTTATTAATTTACATAGCACCAATTCACGACAAACTCATCTCAAGGTGCTTCACACAACATAAAACAACAACAAAAACTGAATTAAAAATTTAAAACACAATAAAAAGATGACCATAAAGGAATACAAGAATAAAAACTCATAACACTAATGATAAAACAGGGAAAACAAATGAGTCTTTAAACGTGACTTAAAAGTCTCCACAGTATCAGACTGCCGAATGTGTGCCGGGAGATCGTTCCACAGAGCTGGGGCACGGTAGGAGAAAGCTCTGTGACCGGCAGACTTTTTATTCACCCTGGGAACAAACAGAAGTCCTGCACCCTGAGAACGCAGGGCCCAAGCTGGTACATAGGGCCTTACCAGGTCAACCAGATAGGGAGGTGCAAGTCCATGAACAATTTTATAAACTAATAACAGTACTTTAAAATCCGATCTTGCAGCAACTGGTAGCCAGCGCAGGGACGCTAAAACGGGCGTAATGTGGTCAAACTTTCTGGTTTGTGTCAAATGTCTGGCAGCGGCGTTTTGAACCAGTTGAAGACCCCTAATCCTGGACTGCGGTAAGCCAGAAAATAGAGCATTACAATAGTCCAGTCTAGAAGAGACAAATGCATGAATCAAAGTCTCAGCATCAGCCATAGACAGGATGGGACGAATCTTCGCTATATTTCACAAATGGAAGAAAGCAGTCCTCGTAATGTCTCTAATGTGGAGATCAAAGGACAATGTAGGATCAAAAATTACTCCAAGGTTCCTCACTTTATCCGTATGATGTATAACACACGAACCTAAGCTAAGTGCTAGCTGATCAAATTGATGCCGATACCTCGCTGGACCAAGAACCATATATTACTTAAAAAATGTTTATGTTGAAGAAAATGCAGCTTTAGAAGGTTAATCAAGTGATTCTAAAGATGTAAATTTACTTAACTGCTTTGCTCGTTCAGAGTTGGCTGGCAGTTTAGTGAAGCACTGGTCAGTAGTCGGCAGAGACCGCTGCTCCCCTCTTTTAACGCCGGGTGATGACGTAGCATGTGGGCTTGCGGATTTGAAGTGTTTCTGAAGTACTTGACTTTCATTTTGCAGATTTTACACACTGCGTAAGTCATGTCAAGCTCTTTCTTACGCAGCAAATAATAAAATCCAAAATGCGCCCAAACATTTGCCTTCAGCAAAGACAGTGCTGGCTGAATTAGCTCTTCGTCCACCATGCTAAGCTGCAGCTCACGAATGTTTGAAGCACGCCGGACCCTCCCCTCACGGGGACACGGTAGTACGGAAGCCGTTGCCTGACAAACCGTACATGCAGCGAGTCTTCTTCTTCTTCTTTGTCTTTTGTCTGTTCCCGTTAGGGGGCGCCACAGCAGATCAATTGTTTCCATCTCACCCTGTCCTCTGTATCTTCCTCTGTCACACCAACCACCTGCATGTCCTCTCTCAGCACATCCATCCAGTACATGCAGCGAGTAAGTAAGAAAATGTTTAAAAAAAATGCTTTTTAAAAATCGATTCTTGGACATTTTGGATCAACTCATAATCGTAATAAATAAGAATCGCTATTCAGATGTGAATCGATTTTTTTCCGACACCTCTATTATTTACACCTTTTACATTCAAAGAGAGTAAGTAAGTCCCTTCGGCTGCTCCCTTGTTTGCACTTGGGGTCGCCCCAGCAAATCCAAGGTGGATCTGCATGTTGAATTGGCACAGGTTTTACGCCGGATGCCCTTCCTGACGCAACTCCACATTATATGGAGAAATGTGGCAGGGGTGGGATTTGAACCCGGAACCTTCTGAACTGAAACCAAGCGCATTAACCACTTGGCCACCACCTTTTACATTCAAAGAGACAAATGTCAAATTGTGATTTGTATTTTGCTTATTTAAATCTGCCATTTATTAATTAAAATGGTAAATCTTCCAGATAAACCATTACAGTATTGAGATAGAATATGTGTGGATGACTGAATATCTGTGGAACAAAACCATTGACTGAAAGGGGGAAGAAAAAAGGGGGGGGATAAAACAAAAGGTTGTATAACTGCACATTGACATACAAAGTGATTGTGTAAACTCCTTTATGGAACCTACTTAACACTTTCCCTTCAACTCTGTTATAAATGAATGAACCCAAAGCACTTCATCTCTAATCAGGTAAACACATAACATCCTTTTTCCAATAGTCCCAATCCTTCAGATCACAAACTAATCAGTCTGTATTTATAGAATAATAGCGCCCTCTAGTGCATAAATATAGCATGCGCAGGTACCAGACAGATGTCGCTCCATGAAGAAGAGGCGGAGCAAACTGCACACAACACCAGCACGGGACATGTCCGAACCTGCCTTATAGAGGGTTTTCAATCACATGACTGATTTGCCCCAGTCCGACGCCCCTGTTCGTGATTTTCGTGGAGCATGTTTTTGGCTGTCAAAAAAATCTTCCACGAATGTCACGCACCACCCTCATTTCGTCTCATGTGGTGGAGGTCGCAACTGACCGTATTGATCCGTTTTGATCCTTAATTGAGCGTGACAGCGTTCTTCTCTGACGTGTGCACAATTAAACCCTGCTGCACCACATTCAGTTTCATTGCTGCGGTATGCTGAAGAACAACAGTGACGCCAAGTCGGCTAAAAGTCTCATTCCAGTGCTCCTCAGCGTGCTCCTGCAGGTGTTGCACCTGCTGCTGCTGTGCCTGATGTTTGGGAAAACGAGCGAGATGAGTCGTGTGGAGCCACACATCTGGCTCTCTCTGTCTCCTCCTCCTCCTCTCTGCACCACTCCATGGCACAGAGCCAAACTAAGCATGCAGTCACAAAGTTCTTCTGCTGTGGAGCAAACTGGAGCCATCTGAATTGTTCAGCAACTGATGGATGAATATGGGGGTGTGTGTGTGGAGACAATTCGCCTCATTCACAATGTGACAGAACTGAATGATGCACTGATACATTGCGATAGCACGCAACGACACGGAACATTATTCTTGACCGTGTGTAATGGTTCCTGATAATTCTCCAGCAACACGTGCCATTAATCGTAATGTGTGGTATCAGGTTGCAGCAGTTCCTGAGGACACCTGACACCTCTGCCTCAAATCATCACATTTGTGATCAGCAGCTAAGAAAGTGTACTTTGTGGCATTCTTGACGTGCTGTCGTTATGTGTAAATGCAGCATAAGATTAAATAAGAACCTTATTAAAAAGAGTCAGTCAGTGAGTTTCTGCTGAAGTTGTTAGCAAATGTTTCAGCTAAACTTGATAAAACCCTTCCAGCCTTATTGGTTCTATTGTCACAAGTATTGTTAAGTCACAGGCAACTAGTTTACAAATAGGCCTAGCTGAAAAGATGGGTGACTCAAAGAAGCGTGTCAATAGCATGTATTCATATGGTGTCTGTTGTTCATACACTGAGTACAGGCGTTTTAAGAAATTTGCTGCCAAAGCTGCAGTTGCAGATCTAAAGATGGCTGGTAAAGCAAATGCTGCTGATGGTCTAGTTCAGGCAATTGTGGATAATTTTGATGCCGATATTTCATCTCAAAATGGTAGTCAGTCCACTCACTAACCATCCTTACACAGTACTCCCAGACCCCTTTGGAGGAAAACAAATTCAATTTCAATTCAGTTTATTTTCCTTTATATCGTGCCAAATCACAACAGAGTTGCCTCAAGGCGCTTCACACAGGTAAGGTCCAACCTTACCAACCCCCAGAGCAACAGTGGTCAGGAAAATCTGCAGGCCTGCACAGCCCCATTCCACTGGTCTATTTGACAGTTAACTTAGCTTGAATAAACTTGACTCCTTTACTTCTTACAGAAGTATTTTTTCCTTTTCTTTTTTGTTTTTTTTTTTTTAATTTATGAACCAATGACACCAGATCAAATTACTTGTATGTGAGAACTTACATGGCAATAACTTTGATTCTGATTTGTCCTGTTTGTCCTATAACCGCCCACGACTGTTCCATCGCTGCAATCCTGCGTTTTGTCACGGTGGAACTGCAGAAACCTCTTGTTGTCTGACTCCTGGAGAAAATCCGGTGTAAAACCTGTGCCACATACCAGCACAGCTCTGGCTGTATCTGCTGTGGTGACCCCGAACGAACAGAAGCCTGTCCAAAGATCAAAAGGGTTCCCAATAAAGGGTTCCCTATGACGTTGAAATCCACCGGTACCATGGAGCAAAACAGCCTCAAATGCCTAAATCCCATGCTCCCAAGTCTGTCCCCACCTTAAAGTCACTTGCACAGCAAGCGATTGCAGTTAGGAGAGCCTCAGTAGTGCAGCAGATAACTGAAACAATGCTTCACTTGGTGATGCAAGCATCAGATTTGGCATGAAGGTTCTTCATAAATCAGTGTTTGAGGAAAAAAGTGCTGGCCACTTGAAAATCCAATATGGCGGCCAGGTAGGGGTCAATGAAGAATTACACAGGGGTCAAAATCTAACTTTGCTCCAATCATATTGAAAGCTATACCACATTATGTGACAAAGGTCAATTTCAGTTTGTACAGGAGTCAAAAGTTAAAGTTGCCCCAATTTTGGTAAGATATGGTGCAAATTATTGGTTGAACTAATAGGATTAATAAATGGAATGATTTTGACTGTGTTGAATGTTTGGTTTGCAAAGTAAATGTCAAACAATGTCGACATCCACTGGATTCTATGACATGTGACAGATGTTACCCTGTAATGTGACAACTGAGTATGACACATGTTGCCCTTATTAACCCTTATTAACTCAACCAATAATTTGCATCACATTTTACAAAAATTGATGCAACTTTATCTTTTGACCCCTGTACAAACTGAAACTGACCTTTGTCACCATTCTTGCTGTTTCAGAAGGGTTTGGAGGGGTTCCAAAGATACTGAGTGGGAAAAAAAAAAATTCCCTTAAAATGTGCGTGCCCTCCAAATGTTGGCAGAGGAAGTGCTTCGTGGTCTGTTTATGGATCATACTTTTGAGAAAGCAGATGACCTGACAAAAGCCTTAGATCAGATTGCTAGTGAAAGCAGGACAGTGAAACTGGGTTGAGATCTTGGTGAAGCCTGTATTGCTGATGATGTCATATATCAAGGCTGAACATGAGGGTGACTGGCTTCTTCATCTCGCTACATTTTGAAAGATACTTCCTTTTTACTTCGCTGCCAATCATTTAAACTATGCAAGGTATGGCTTGTACTACCTGTGATCCATGGAACAACTTCCCCCACATGTTGAAAGCCTTTTTCTGAAGGGACAGCATGTCACATGGCACATTCATAGCATATGGAAGTCTGGAGACAGACCTGTAGTGACCACCAAAGACTGCTTCAGGTAGATATTAGGTTCACTATCTGCCCACACTTTACTCCCTGCAAGATCATTTCCTAAGATCATGTGTATGCCCTCTACTGTCCACCAGGGTCACACACCCAGAGCTACATCACCTTTCACCAGGCCACAATCCAAGTCACTTGTGTAAAGGAAAACAAAATGGAACTAAACCCATCCCTTGTCCCATAACACAAGCACCTGCATCAGAAGGTTTAGAAAATGGCAACAGACTCCAAAATAAAAGAATCTAATGCTCCTGTATCTCTCAAAATTCTGTTTGGAACCTGCTCGCTATCGTCACCCAACGACACCACACCATTTTAAATGAAAGCTGAAAAACCACCACGAGACGATTGAACATCAACCTCAACTTTAGAAGTACAAACTCACACTGGGAGGCAGAAACTGTCGTGGCATCGCCCTTACAGCAGGTTTAACCTGCCCTGACCTTTTAGATCTGAGTAAGGACACGCCCCCCCTTCCAATTGACGCCTCAACAAAACAGTAACGGCAGGTATTACTACCAACAGGTCCTTTAGACCCTCCATGATCAAATCCCTGCTGGGGCTCATGATTAGAAGCTCCAGACAAAGACGAGCGACCCTGTTTGTAATCATATTCATGACTGGCAGTGTTTTCCTCAGAGTAACTTTTGTGTATCAGCACACACTCATCTGCAAGAGCTGCTGCTTCAGACGGAGACGTAACCCCGCGCTCATTAATATACGTCACCACCACTTCAGGTATCAAATCTTTGAACTGCTCCAACACAATTAAGTCACAAAGACCCTCAAAAGTAGTGACCTCTGAAGCTGTAGACCAGAGGTGCCCAACCTTTTTTGAACCAAGATCTACTTTTAAAGTTGACAGTGTATTGAGATCTACCAAGCCATGCTGAACGCCACAGTGTAGCTGAAATTTATTGTGCACCAATATAATAACACAATTTTCTGACACAAATATAAAGTTTTAACAATAATAATACATTATTGCAGTAAATGTGTGTGGTGCAAAAGGAGGCCTAGGACTGGCCTGTAACAACACAACAAACAGCTCCAATAATACAATCCTTAATTCAAGTTGGAAAAGTTGCTCCCTACCTCAGTGGGACTTCTAGCACTGAGAGGAGGCAGCTGGTCTCTCGTAATCCGAACAGTAGGAGCTGAGTGCAGCTGTAAGCAGGCCGTGAGGTGGGCATCTGTCATGGTGGATCTGTATTTAGACTTGATGATTTTCATGTGTGAAAAGGCAGATTCACAAAGTTGATCTAAAAAGTGCAGTCAAATTCTGTGCAGTCTGTCTGAGGCTGGGCTGCTTCTCTTTCTGCATTAGATTCCAAAATTGGATGTTTAAGCCAGGTGTTGCTCTGAATTTCATCTGTCATTTTTCAGTATGAGGATCTTGTTCTCAACAGCACAACTATCCAGGTTGAAGAGTGATGCTGTTTTGGATGTTATAGTCCACATCAATGTTTTCCCCAAATGAAAAACAGAAAAGTGAGAACAGGCTCAATGGAAGGAAAATCAGTAAAGCGCCTGTCAAATTCTGACCAGATGCTGTGCACTTGCTCTGCATAACGTGCACTCTCAGGCTCTGCACAGTCTTTGCCTTGACACTTAAGTTCTGCATCCATGTGTGGAAAGTTCCTTAGATCACACTGTTGCAACCTGCTCAGTAGCAGGTGTAACTTGCTTTTAAACGTGTTCACGGAGCTGATCATGTTGATGATGTGTTTGTCTTTACTTCACTTTATTTATACAATGTCTCCAAAGGAGCAACGAGCTGTACAGCAGTGGGTATACAGAAAAGTACAAAATAAAAAGAAAAACACACCAGACATTCAGTACACAAGGGGGACACAGTACAGACCTGAATGGATGGAAATGGAACCGAGTTACCTAACGCGATTTACCATCAACCCCAAGTACCTGCTTCTCTCCTCTGGTCAGCATTCAGAACAGAGATAGCCACAGGTACAAAGCAGTGCTTATATCTGTTACTCCTCACTGTAGGAAACCTAAGCCTCGCTCCAGATGGCAAATAACAAAATTCACCATGGAGAGGGTGGGCCAGATCAGGTAAGATCCTTTGAGCCTTCCTCCTCACCTGTCTGGAAAACAAGTCAGACAGTGAGGTCTGCTGGGTCCCCAAGATCTTGCTGCACAATTTTATAATGTTGTGAAGTGGCTTCCTTGCTTTAATGCTGAGATTTCCGTACCAACACATCATCGAAAAAGTTAAAACTGATTCAACACAAGATTTATAAAATAGGGTCATTATTGTTCTGTCCACTTGAAAATATGACAACTTACGAAGACAAAACAGATGCTGCTGCCCCTTCTTGTACAGCAGGTCTGCACTGTCATTTAAAATTCAGCTTGCTATCTATCAGCCTTCCCAAGTATTTATAGTTGTCCACATACTCCACCTGTTGGCCTTTGTAGTGGTTTTGGGTGAGATCATCCGTTTCCGAAAGTCAATAACCATATCTTTTGTCTTGACAACATTCAGCTGCAAGGAGTCTTCGTCACACCACTGAACCATATCTGCCACGACAGGGCCATGTTCCCTTTCATCACCATGCAGGAGACTGATTATAACAGAAATCATCTGCAAATTTTAATATATGGCGATTCTTATAGCGGCTGCAACAGTCATTTGTATACAAAATATACAAGAGAGGGGACAGCACACAACCCTGTGGTGAGCCTGTTGAGGAATATAAAACATCAGAAACCCTCACTCGCTGAGATCTCCCTGTTAAAAAGTTCAAAATCCAACCTGCCATAGTAAAATCCAATTTAAAATCCTTAACAAGCTTATTTATTAAAATATTGGTTGGATAGTGTTAAAAGCAGAAGAAAAGTCTTAAAAAAGAAGACGTGCATGTGCCTTAGGACTTTCTAAATGCTTCAGGACCAAGTTTAAGAGGGTGGCAGTAGCATCCTCCACACCTCGACCAGCCCTGTAAGCAAACTGAAGAGGATCGAGTAAATGCTCCACCTGGGAAAGAAATTCGTTCTTCATCAATTTTTCAAAAGACTTCATTACTAATGAAGTAAGAGCCACAGGTCTAAAATCAATGAAGACCTTGGGGGATTTGGTTTTGGCCACAGGGATTATTGTGCTTTGTTTCCAAACATTAGGAACCCTCTGTTCGCTGACTGACCTTTGAAATATATCAAAAAAGACTGGGCCTAGTTGTTCTGCACAAGAAGATAATAAACGGCCACAGACTTTTTTTGGCCTCGGTTCTTCTGAAACAAGTGACCACGGCCTGTTCATTAAAAGGAGGAGAACCTGGGCATAACAAGTCATTTTTCCATTTACAAATTTCATGATTAAAATCCAGAGTCTCAAATCTCAAGTAAAAAGAATTAAAATCTTGGGCCAATTCTTTTACAGATTTAGTTCCATTGAGAGTATCTTCTGATTATTCTTTTTCTTCTATTTGATCCTAAAATCAAATTTAAACCATCCCAAACGGAGCACATTTGGTTTTGGCTAAGTTGTTTTTCTAGTGTTGGTCTTGTAACCCAATTAGCCTTCCTGATCTCAGTTTTAATCTCTCTTTGTAGCTTTAACACATCTTCCTGATTTCCCTCACAAAAGGCTTTCATTTCCTGTTGATTAAAATTCATTACAGATCTTGAAAACCAAGGTTTACTGTTCGGATATATTTTAACAGTCTTTTTAGGAATCAAAAGATCTTCACAGAAGGTTACATAGCTGCTAATAACATCAGTCAGCTCATCAATATCAGATGAGCTTTCTTTAAAAATATACCAGTCAGTGCTTTCAAAGCACCCTGCAGTTCTAGATTCAAGTTATTGAGCTTGTCGGTCAGATCAGTAAGAAAGGCTAAATCCAAGAGCCACTGACTGTCTTCTATCTGTGCATATTCAACATGAGTTGACTGTGTCAGAAATTCTTTAATTTCAGGCAACAACTGAGGAAAACCGTTCCAGAAATTTTCCCTCGGCTGAGCCATCGAACATCTGTGTGCAGCAGCAGATCTGTGTGTTCTGCACCTGTCTCCTCCAGCTGTGCACGAAATAATCGCCTCTGCAGATTCCTGGCTCAAACAGAACAAGCAATTTTGTTGGCCACATCCATAAAATCTTCCATATTTAAAATCTTCACGCACAATGCTTGCTGGTAAATTATGCAATGGTAATTCAGGAAGTCTGGGAAAGATTCACACTGTTTGGACAATTCGAAGAACCCAGCAGTATGTCCAACCATCGCTGGAGCCCCATCGATGGTTATGGAAATGAGTTTGTAGAGGGACAGCTGGCTCTTATTAACAAATTCCATAAAAAACAGAAAAATATCTGTGCCTCTCATGTGCCCTTTCAAAGGCAACATGCTCAGCAGCTCTTCTTTTACATTCATGTTGTCAAAAACCATTCTAATAAAAACACAAAGCTGAGCCACGTCCACAGTATCAGTGGATTCATCGAATTGCAGAGAAAAACACTCACATGCCTCAATATCATTCCTCAGTTGCCGTTCAGTATCCTCCGCCAATGTTTCTCCTCTTCGCATCTCTTCTAATGAGTGGCAACATGGGAGCCTCTAACAACTCTCAAATGACCTGAAAACAAGATGTTCACATCATGGTTTAGGGCAGTGCTACTCATTTATTTTCTGTTTCGCCCCCCCCCTCAGGAAGAAGAAAACATTTCACACCCTCACCCCACTCTCCGCTGTGACTATAAATAGTATCATTTGTTCATAAAATTGTTATATGTAGACCTCTGCATAACATTGTATCCTTATTAACATTTTAAAAAAAAACAAGAAAGAAAGAACTTTAGATCAATTTATAGCAAAGAATAACTTTATTAACATTGTTTTTGAGTCTGTAACAGAAAAAAATTTGCATCACTTTGCTTGAAATTTAAAAAAAAAATCCTTAAATTATGAAAATTTTTTGACTGACTGCCATTTGATACTGAAAAACAAAATTAAGATAAGATAAGACTTTATTGATCTCACAGTGGATTGATCTCACAGTCATTATTCTTCTCTACAAGAGTCAAGACAGAAGTCAGACCACCAGAGCAAGAATTTTAGTTGAGGAAGCTTCTGCGATTTGAAGCAAAATGTCCTCGTGTCAAGCAACCCAGTCCAGTCGAAGATTCAAGCTTCTCTACTATGGAAACCACCTGGACAACTGAGAGCCTACACAGAAACATCTCACAGTGGAGAAATTCACGTCATGTCAGCTCTTAAGAAACACACAAGATGGGTGCAAGTAGAGGAAAATGTGCATCAAACAGCATGTGCAGGATAAGCAATAATAATAATACTTGTAACAATACAATAAAGTAAGAAAATGAGGTAGAAATAGAATATGTGTATATATTGTCAAGGATTTTATATAGTTCATGCTTATATCATCATTTATTTCCTTTTATGGCTACGTGTACTTTTCCTCTTTGTGAGAAGAGGAGGTTTTAAAAAGAAAGACTTGTTGTCTGCATTCTTCATGATTGAGCAAACTATTTTTCATTTTGCATAAGTGCCTTATCCTGTTTTTGACGAGCCACAAGGCTCATGTCGCAGGAATGGAAGGTTCCAGCCGTCACCTTGCCTTGCTATCTCCCTCATGGAGACTTGACTCATGTGTAACCTCTCCCTGACTGTCCTTGTTTGTTTTTTTCTCATGTTGGTGAACTAAATAAAAAGCCGAGCCAGAGGAGGGGATTTTAGGAGAGCTTTGGAGCTGAGCACTTACAAGCTGCTACTGCCCGCTCTCCTCCTCTGCACAGAGCATAAAATATATTTGTCTCTCTCTGACTGGTTTCTTTACAGTGTCTGTGCCTCTCATTTCTTTAAAACAGGGTGCAAACCCAACAGTTTTTTCCTGGCGCCCAACGTGGGGGGTCGACAGATCTTCTTGAGCGAACGGAGGAAGACACACCGCAGACCGTGCACGGCCGATTCCACTAGAGGGATTGAAGGAAAGTCCTGAGGAGTGAATTCTCCGTCGGGCCGGTGACCATAGCCGTCAGCCTCCGCTCGCCGCAGTAGATTGACGACGCCTCCGAACCAAATGAGAGGTGCAACAAATTAATGTAAGTAATTACTGCCTGCCTGTGAGGATAAAATATGTTAACGTGGGTAATAAAGTGCGGGGGAGGGAGTTAGAGTCTCCGGTCCTGCCGGCACATTTGGCAGAGGGGTTCGAGTCCCCATCCGACTAAGAAATACAGGAGGAGTAAAAATAAAATTCAGGAGAAGCAGTTAGACAGACGTGAATTAATTGAATATTCCAAAAGTGAAACTAAGTGTGTTTGTGGTATGAATGTGAGAGAATGGGACTGTGAGTGACTGAAGCACGGACAGCTTGATATCCCATTTTATCAGGGGACAAAAGTGAAGCTGTTGTCTGCAAAGTAGGTCATTTTAAGTCCATATGCACCACACTCACATATTCCCGACGAGTCTGCAAAGAGGGGGATTCCAAGGAAGGTCCGCTCCATGGGGTAGAAGCTTGACCTGAACTTTTCAGAGTGAAGGGGAATAGGTGACCAACATGGGAAACACATGCACAGAAAATAAGCCCCTATTTCAGGGCGACGAAAAATACATGCATAAACGCAATCCGGAAAATCTGAAGTACATAACTAAATGGAAAAAGAAATATGGCTTTTCAGGTAAATTGGTTATGCCAGATTGTGAAGGTTTAGTGTTAAAACTTACGGCAGCAGCAGCAAATAAAAAGGTAACAGGAAAGTAAGAAAAGAAGGAGAAATAGAGTGTGCACAAGTATGGCTCAGTGAAGCACAGATGAGAGTAGAGGCCATAAAGAGGAAAAAAGACGAGAAAGGAAAGTCAGAGGGGAAAGTAATGTTTGTAAAACCTGAAGATAATGAGACGGCCGTGAGAGGCCGTGATGTAAATCCACCCCTGCAGCCACAAAATCAGGCTGCAGTAAGACAAGCGGCACCAACAGTGGCTCCACCACTGGTAAAGGACCCGATTTTTGACCCTAATTATCCCCAGGGGAGTTCTGAAGGTCCGTCATATGACCCAATAAACTCACTGTATCCAAATCCATTTTTGGATAATCAGAGGGTGGAATTTTCAACTGTATTGACCCCGCCTGCGGCAACAAATTCTTTAATGCCCGAAAAATACATTTTGAGAGACAGGGCTATGATTAAGCCGCCTCTAAAATACGGTTTCAATATATCCCCAGATCACAGTTTCATCGCTCCAATGATCCAGGTCCCAAACCCAAATATAGCTCAAGGACAGCCGCCATTCCTTCATGTCTTCCGTCCATGGACACCAGAAGAGGCAGCAAAGGCCGTGTCTGGCCTGCCAGACCCACAAGCTGATGTGGAAGAGTGGGTAAAAGGAAAAGAAGATATTATAAAAGCGTATAGGTTGAATGGCTGTGAAGTAGGACAGGCCGTACAATTGGCTCTGGGACGAAACTGGGTCCATGTGAGAGGGACATTTACAGGACGTGCTGCAGTCGGCACGGTCCTGCCATACGGGAATGAGGAAGATCCGGCAGCAGTGTTACAGGCTCAAATAACCGATCTAATGACCAGAGTTAAAAACAAGTTTAAACAGAAAGCGGACTATGGTAAAAAATAAATGCGTGTAAACAAAAGGCAGATGAGGATGTGGATGATTATAATCAGCGTTTAGGGACAGTTTTCCGTGCAAACAGTGGTATACCGCATAGTGATGATCAAGCAGGAGCATATCAAAATCAGCTGAAACAAGCCCTCCTGAATGGTTTGAAGCCAGAAATTAGTGCATGGATCAAAAAGCACAATGTGACCACTGACTCGGATGATATGACTAAGATACTGGATTGGGCAAGACATGCAGCAAAAGTGACCGGACAGACAAAACCCAAAACTTCTGTCTTTGTGACTGAAGATTTTTGCTGAAATCTTCCATCAAATGGGAGGCTTTAGGGGCCGGGGTCGTGGATGCGGCCGTGGTCGGGGAGGTTTTCGAGGTGGAGGGCGTGGTCGTCCCAGATCAGGCCCACAGGAGAGTACCTGTTGGAAGTGTGGAGAATTTGGCCATTGGCAAAGGGACTGTCCCCACCAAGGTCTACACATAACTATGCTATTCACTCCATGAAAGGATGAAAGGTATGGAGCAGGATTTCTGAAAATTCCATCAGAATTACAGACAGTAGCACACCTATACACAGACAGAAAAACCACCTCTGTGTGTAGTGTAGTGCTGACCCAAAGTGCAGACAAATGGTACAGAGGAAAACCTGAGGCTGTGCCGCATATTTCACTGACAAGGGCAGACACTCAGTCCTGGAAGGACCTTGGACGAATTGCTAAAATAGCTGAGGAAGCAACTGATTGGCACGAAGCAGATGCAATGTCGGTGTGGGATTTCAGTCCATCCACAGGCTTGTATCGGAAATACATGTTTGTAAGTGCTTGGACGACACCGGTGATACATGAAGTAGATCTGGATGATTGAAATTTAACATCTGTGTTGTTGACACAGGAAGATGAGACTTTATTGGCCAAACTGCCTCCTCATCTCTGGGTGAAAGCACCCACAGATGTAGGACTGTTGAAAAACATTCAGCCAGTCAAAATTAAGCCACGATCTGATTGGAGACCACGGATCAAACAATATCCGTTAAAACCTGAAGCAGAAAAAGGAATTGAACCGGTTATTGCAGAATTATTGGAAGCAGGAGTCATCAGGGAATGTTTAGATGCATCCTGTAACACTCCAATATATCCTGTGAAAAAAGCAGACAATCAGAATTGGCGAATGGTACAAGACCTACGTGCAGTAAATGCTGCAGTAGAAACTAGTGCCCCTCTGGTCCCAGACCCACATATGCTGTTAAATAGATTAAGTCCTGGAAACATGTACTTCAATCAATCAATCAATTTTTTTTTTATATAGCGCCAAATCACAACAAACAGTTGCCCCAAGGCGCTTTATATTGTAAGGCAAGGCCATACAATAATGATGTAAAACCCCAACGGTCAAAACGACCCCCTGTGAGCAAGCACTTGCCTACAGTGGGAAGGAAAAACTCCCTTTTAACAGGAAGAAACCTCCAGCAGAACCAGGCTCAGGGAGGGGCAGTCTTCTGCTGGGACTGGTTGGGGCTGAGGGAGAGAACCAGGAAAAAGACATGCTGTGGAGGGGAGCAGAGATCGATCACTAATGATTAAATGCAGAGTGGTGCATACAGAGCAAAAAGAGAAAGAAACAGTGCATCATGGGAACCCCCCAGCAGTCTACGTCTATAGCAGCATAACTAAGGGATGGTTCAGGGTCACCTGATCCAGCCCTAACTATAAGCTTTAGCGAAAAGGAAAGTTTTAAGCCTAATCTTAAAAGTAGAGAGGGTGTCTGTCTCCCTGATCTGAATTGGGAGCTGGTTCCACAGGAGAGGAGCCTGAAAGCTGAAGGCTCTGCCTCCCATTCTACTCTTACAAACCCTAGGAACTACAAGTAAGCCTGCAGTCTGAGAGCGAAGCGCTCTATTGGGGTGATATGGTACTACGAGGTCCCTAAGATAAGATGGGACCTGATTATTCAAAACCTTATAAGCAAGAAGAAGAATTTTAAATTCTATTCTAGAATTAACAGGAAGCCAATGAAGAGAGGCCAATATGGGTGAGATATGCTCTCTCCTTCTAGTCCCTGTCAGCACTCTAGCTGCAGCATTTTGAATTAACTGAAGGCTTTTTAGGGAACTTTTAGGACAACCTGATAATAATGAATTACAATAGTCCAGCCTAGAGGAAATAAATGCATGAATTAGTTTTTCAGCATCACTCTGAGACAAGACCTTTCTGATTTTAGAGATATTGCGTAAATGCAAAAAAGCAGTCCTACATATTTGTTTAATATGCGCTTTGAATGACATATCCTGATCAAAAATGACTCCAAGATTTCTCACAGTATTACTAGAGGTCAGGGTAATGCCATCCAGAGTAAGGATCTGGTTAGACACCATGTTTCTAAGATTTGTGGGGCCAAGTACAATAACTTCAGTTTTATCTGAGTTTAAAAGCAGGAAATTAGAGGTCATCCATGTCTTTATGTCTGTAAGACAATCCTGCAGTTTAGCTAATTGGTGTGTGTCCTCTGGCTTCATGGATAGATAAAGCTGGGTATCATCTGCGTAACAATGAAAATTTAAGCAATACCGTCTAATAATACTGCCTAAGGGAAGCATATATAAAGTGAATAAAATTGGTCCTAGCACAGAACCTTGTGGAACTCCATAATTAACTTTAGTCTGTGAAGAAGATTCCCCATTTACATGAACAAATTGTAATCTATTAGACAAATATGATTCAAACCACCGCAGCGCAGTGCCTTTAATACCTATGGCATGCTCTAATCTCTGTAATAAAATTTTATGGTCAACAGTATCAAAAGCAGCACTGAGGTCTAACAGAACAAGCACAGAGATGTGTCCACTGTCCGAGGCCATAAGAAGATCATTTGTAACCTTCACTAATGCTGTTTCTGTACTATGATGAATTCTAAAACCTGACTGAACCTCTTCAAATAGACCATTCCTCTGCAGATGATCAGTTAGCTGTTTTACAACTACCCTTTCAAGAATTTTTGAGAGAAAAGGAAGGTTGGAGATTGGCCTATAATTAGCTAAAATAGCTGGGTCAAGTGATGGCTTTTTAAGTAATGGTTTAATTACTGCCACCTTAAAAGCCTGTGGTACATAGCCAACTAACAAAGATAGATTGATCATATTTAAGATCGAAGCATTAAATAATGGTAGGGCTTCCTTGAGCAGCCTGGTAGGAATGGGGTCTAATAAACATGTTGATGGTTTGGATGAAGTAACTAATGAAAATAACTCAGACAGAACAATCGGAGAGAAAGAGTCTAACCAAATACCGGCATCACTGAAAGCAGCCAAAGATAACGATACGTCTTTGGGATGGTTATGAGTAATTTTTTCTCTAATAGTTAAAATTTTGTTAGCAAAGAAAGTCATGAAGTCATTACTAGTTAAAGTTAATGGAATACTCAGCTCAATAGAGCTCTGACTCTTTGTCAGCCTGGCTACAGTGCTGAAAAGAAACCTGGGGTTGTTCTTATTTTCTTCAATTAGTGATGAGTAGAAAGATGTCCTAGCTTTACGGAGGGCTTTTTTATAGAGCAACAGACTCTTTTTCCAGGCTAAGTGAAGATCTTCTAAATTAGTGAGACGCCATTTCCTCTCCAACTTACGGGTTATCTGCTTTAAGCTACGAGTTTGTGAGTTATACCACGGAGTCAGACACTTCTGATTTAAAGCTCTCTTTTTCAGAGGAGCTACAGCATCCAAAGTTGTCTTCAATGAGGATGTAAAACTATTGACGAGATACTCTATCTCCCTTACAGAGTTTAGGTAGCTACTCTGCACTGTGTTGTTATATGGCATTAGAGAACATAAAGAAGGAATCATATCCTTAAACCTAGTTACAGCGCTTTCTGAAAGACTTCTAGTGTAATGAAACTTATTCCCCACTGCTGGGTAGTCCATCAGAGTAAATGTAAATGTTATTAAAAAATGATCAGACAGAAGGGAGTTTTCAGGGAATACTGTTAAGTCTTCTATTTCCATACCATAAGTCAGAACAAGATCTAAGATATGATTAAAGTGGTGGGTGGACTCATTTACTTTTTGAGCAAAGCCAATAGAGTCTAATAATAGATTAAATGCAGTGTTGAGGCTGTCATTCTCAGCATCTGTGTGGATGTTAAAATCGCCCACTATAATTATCTTATCTGAGCTAAGCACTAAGTCAGACAAAAGGTCTGAAAATTCACAGAGAAACTCACAGTAACGACCAGGTGGACGATAGATAATAACAAATAAAACTGGTTTTTGGGACTTCCAATTTGGATGGACAAGACTAAGAGACAAGCTTTCAAATGAATTAAAGCTCTGTCTGGGTTTTTGATTAATTAATAAGCTGGAATGGAAGATTGCTGCTAATCCACCGCCCCGGCCCGTGCTACGAGCATTCTGACAGTTAGTGTGACTCGGGGGTGTTGACTCATTTAAACTAACATATTCATCCTGCTGTAACCAGGTTTCTGTTAGGCAGAATAAATCAATATGTTGATCAATTATTATATCATTTACCAACAGGGACTTAGAAGAGAGAGACCTAATGTTTAATAGACCACATTTAACTGTTTTAGTCTGTGGTGCAGTTGAAGGTGCTATATTATTTTTTCTTTTTGAATTTTTATGCTTAAATAGATTTTTGCTGGTTATTGGTAGTCTGGGAGCAGGCACCGTCTCTACGGGGATGGGGTAATGAGGGGATGGCAGGGGGAGAGAAGCTGCAGAGAGGTGTATAAGACCACAGCTCTGCCTCCTGGTCCCAACCCTGGATAGTCACGGTTTGGAGGATTTAATAAAATTGGCCAGATTTCTAGAAATGAGAGCTGCTCCATCCAAAGTGGGATGGATGCCGTCTCTCCTAACAAGACCAGGTTTTCCCCAGAAGCTTTGCCAATTATCTATGAAGCCCACCTCATTTTTTGGACACCACTCAGACAGCCAGCAATTCAAGGAGAACATGCGGCTAAACATGTCACTCCCGGTCTGATTGGGGAGGGGCCCAGAGAAAACTACAGAGTCCGACATTGTTTTTGCAAAGTTACACACCGATTTAATGTTAATTTTAGTGACCTCCGATTGGCGTAACCGAGTGTCATTACTGCCGACGTGAATTACAATCTTACCAAATTTACGCTTAGCCTTAGCCAGCAGTTTCAAATTTCCTTCAATGTCGCCTGCTCTGGCCCCCGGAAGACAATTGACTATGGTTGCTGGTGTCGCTAACTTCACATTTCTCAAAACAGAGTCGCCAATAACCAGAGTTTGATCCTCGGCGGGTGTGTCGTCGAGTGGGGAAAAACGGTTAGAGATGTGAACGGGTTGGCGGTGTACACGGGGCTTCTGTTTAGGGCTACGCTTCCTCCTCACAGTCACCCAGTCAGCCTGCTTTCCCGGCTGCTCGGGATCTGCCAGGGGGGAACTAACGGCGGCTAAGCTACCTTGGTCTGCACCGACTACAGGGGCCTGGCTAGCTGTAGAATTTTCCACGGTGCGGAGCCGAGTCTCCAATTCGCCCAGCCTGGCCTCCAAAGCTACGAATAAGCTACACTTATTACAAGTACCATTACTGCTAAAGGAGGCCGAGGAATAACTAAACATTTCACACCCAGAGCAGAAAAGTGCGGGAGAGACAGGAGAAGCCGCCATGCTAAATCGGCTAAGAGCTAGTAGCTACGCTAAGCTAGCGGATTCCTAAAAACACGCAAAGTGAATAATGTGTAAATAATTTAGAGGTGATTCAGTAGAAGGAGTGCTTTAGTTAAGGCACGTAAAGATTACACTGGGAAACAAATCGTAATCTAGATAACTAGATCAATCTAACTGCGCAGATTAAACAGCTAACAGATACAGAAAAACACCGCTGTGCTCCGGAACAGGAAGTGATACAATACCGCAGTGAGAGCCAACCACCAGTAGAGGCAAGCCTCTACTGGTGTCTATACTTCTCTGTCATAGACATCAGTAATGCATTTTTCTCAGTACCTGTTCATCCAGACTCTCAATTTTGGTTTGCTTTTACATTCAAAGGGAAAAGATATACATATACAAGACTCCCTCAAGGTTTTGCTGACAGTCCGACCATTTTTACACAAGCAATAAATTGTTGCTTATCTTCATTTACTCCACCAGAAGATTCACAAATCTTGGTGTATGTAGATGACATTTTGGTGGCAGGAAAGACAAAAGACAGCTGTACAAAATGTACTATGATGCTTTTGCAACATTTGGCAGAAACAGGAAGTAAAATTAAAAAGCAAAAGTTGCAGTTTGTGCAACCACAAGTGACTTATTTAGGCCACGTCCTATCAGCTGAAGGGAAACGAATACAAGACGATCGAAAGCACGCTATTCTCAAAGCGCCTAAACCGTCAACAAAAAAGGAAACGATGACTTTCTTAGGTATCTGTAATTATTGCAGAGCCTGGATTCCATGTTATGCAGAGAAGGTGCAGAAATTGCAGGATTTAATACATTCTATACCAACGGCTATGAGTGACAAAATACAGTGGAATAAAGAAGCTGAAGAACAGTTTACAGCTCTTAAACAAGAACTTGTGAGTTCCACAGTATTATCTCTGCCCAATTATGCCAAGCCATTCACTCTCATGGTGGACACAAAACAGGGATTCATGTGTGCAGCTACAACAACATGGTAATAAAAATAAACCAGTCAGCTATTATTCCAAACGTTTGGATCCAGTGGCACAGGGCCTACCTCCCTGTGTCCAAGCAGTATGCGGAGTGGCAATGGCAGTGGAAATTACAGTGGATGTTATTTTGTTCCACCCATTGACTGTTAAAGTACCACACACAGTCAGTGTGTTACTCCTGCAAACAAAGATGACATTCTTATCACCTGCTAGACAGATAGCTTATACAGCAATGCTACTGTCTCAGCCACATATTACCATTGAAAGATGCAACACCTTGAATCCCGCCACGCTCCTACCTACTGAGACAGATGGTGAACCGCACGATTGTTTGGCAGACACAGAGAAACAACAATTACCTCGACCAGACTTAACAGACAAACCATTTACAGATGGACTACATTACTTTGTGGATGGCTCATGTTTCAAAGATCAGAAAGGACAGACATTAACAGGCTATGCTGTTGTTCAGTTACCAAATACTGTTATTGAAGCAAAACAGATTGATCATTTTAAATCAGCCCAAGCTGCAGAACTCATTGCATTAACCAGAGCTTGTATCTTGGCTAAAGGACAGAAACTGACAATCTATACAGATAGTCAATATGCATTTTCAACAATTTGGTTCTTTGCAAAACAATGGCAACAAAGAGGTATGATAACCTCTACAGGGAAACCAGTGACACATGCAGGCTTACTCACAAATTTGCTAGAAGCAGTGACATTACCATCACACCTGGCATTATGTAAATGCGCAGCCCACACCAGAGGTACAGATTTTGTCTCCAGAGGAAACTGCCTGGCAGACAAAATAGCAAAGAAGCAGCAGCTGGTCGATATGGCACTTCTTCTATTTACACAGCTCAGACAGACAAAGAACCATTAATAGATTCGGACCCTTTTATTGGATATGCAAAAACAAGCACCAACACAGGAACGAATCTGTGGTTGAAAAATGGGGCAACCCCAAACCCCAAAGGACTTTATTGTGTACATAACAACCCATCCTACATAAAGCTTATTCAAAGCAGCTGCAATTGCAACACATGGTCAACACATGTGTCGACAGGGGGGATGGTATATATGGTAACCACACTTTACTACCTATGGATTTAATTTATACTCAAAAAATTTTTGTAAAGTCTGTGTTACCTGGATTGAAACAACACCACAGGGAAGTATAAGACCCCGGGAGAGGGGCAATTCCCAAAACCACAGTATCCTTTTCAATTGTTCATATGGACTTTATTGAACTAAATCGATGTGGACCTTATCAATTAATACTGTCTAGTATTAATTGATGCTTTTCAAAATGGGTAGAAATTGTTCCATCACAAAAAGCAGATGCTTTAACAGTAGCAAAAGCACTGTGTAAGACAATTAAGTTCCGTATTATGGAATACCAGAGACATTGTACAGTGATAATGGAACACATTTGTAAATGAAGTTGTACAAAGAGTATCAGAAACACATGAAAATTAAGTTAAAACATCATTGTGCTTACCACCCACAAAGTGCAGGATAGAGAAAAGGACAAATGGCACAATAAAAACAAGATTAAGGAAAATGTATGGAAGAGACAAAACGAACCTGGATTGAATGTTTGGACCTAGTAAAATTGTATATGAGAATAACACCACACCATCAGGTTTAACACCATTGGAGATACTTTATGGACGACCATATCATCTACCAATTTTTGACATGGATACTAAAAACAGCAGATAGGAACAAACATTAGCAGATTTTATGAAAAAAGACATTAACACAGTGTTGCCGGTGGCCACCATACATAGGAAATAAAAATGGTTGTCGCTGAGCGCAAGCGGACACGATGAAAAGCGTACCGCATTCGTATGCTTTCCATATAGTCCAGGATGCCCGATCAAGTCCTTTTTTCTAACCCTAACCCGTTTTTCTAACCCATCCCAAAGTACCAGCAGTGAGACCTCTCCATGATCATTTTCCTCAGAATATCTCTTAATTTCATACTCTATTTCCTCCTTCACGTTACCTTTCATTATACTATTATTAAGACTCCAAGAGTGTTTGTTTACTTCTGGGGTCAATAATAAGGTCGAGTACATAGGACTATGATCAGAAAAGTCCATCACCCCGACTTTACAGTTCCCCACTTGTGCCTATCTTTTTGTACATCAAAAGACAGTCAATTCTTGAATAGTTGTTGTGAGGTGATGATAGGGATGATAAAAGTATAACCCTTCATAGATGGGTTTATTTCTCTCCATATATCAGTGATCCCCAGTTCTCCCCATCATATCTTTAATTTTTTTTACTATTACATTTTTGGAGGTGCTTGTGAGGCTGTATCCAGTTGGGGGTCTAACCTCTGATTTAAATCCCCACTTGCAATTAAAATCCTTCTCCTTCCAGTGTAATCATGTCGAACAAATGCTGTAAAAAAGTCCATTAGAGCCTGGAGGTGCAAATATACTCACAAGCAAATTAATATTCCCTCTAATCTCCCTGTAACCCAAACATACGTTCCCTCTTTATCACTAAAAAACTGATAATTTCTGAAACTGAACTTTGCCAGATATTAAAATTGCTGCCCTCTTCTGTGACCAGATTTATATGATGATATACCTTAGTATATCCATTTCTTTTTAATTTATCATTTTCATTTTCCATCAGGTAAGTTTCCTGCAAAAACACAATAACAGCACCTTCTTTACTTATTTTCCTTAAGATTTTGTTCCTTTTTACTGGATGAAGAAGACTATTGACATTGTTTTATATTATTTTGATGAGATTATTGTGAAAGTCATTTTAACAGTTTATATTTATCTTCCCTGACCTAAACTAAGCATTTTAAAATTCCCAACTTCACAATGCTACCAGAACCACAAAGAACAAACAACGCGTAACACAAAACAAATTCCACAATTTAACACTAAATGTAAAAACAATTGAATTTCCATTAATGAGGTCTTTTTCGTGACCCTTACTGAGCCCGAGAAAGTCTCCGAGGTATATCCTCCACAGTGAAACCGCCAGAGGGCCCCCACTGAATATGATACACGATGCAGGCGCCACTGGCAGCATTCAACGTAAACAGTCCCGACAGTTTAACTCCTGAATGGAAAACACACAATCCTGCCTCCTATAAACTCGGTTTATTTTCACAGAGGAGGAACTGGTGGAAATATTGAACTCCAGGATGCCAAAAACACTAAGAAGGTAGACAAGCACGCTACTGACGTTTTAGAAGCATTCATATGCTGTTCACAACAAAATAAATTGATCTAATTTACCTGACTCTTTGTTGTTTGCTTAATTTTGGAGGGGGTGGGGGTGGGGGGGGAGAACATAACAATTGATGGATGGCAAATCGTCCAACATAGAGAAATATTGGATGAATCAAATCAAATCAAATCAAACAATTTTATTTATATAGCGCCAAATCACAACAAACAGTTGCCCCAAGGCGCTTTATATTGTAAGGCAAGGCCATACAATAATTACGGAAAAAACCCCAACGGTCAAAACGACCCCCTGTGAGCAAGCACTGGCGACAGTGGGAAGGAAAAACTCCCTTTTAACAGGAAGAAACCTCCAGCAGAACCAGGCCCAGGGAGGGGCAGTCTTCTGCTGGGACTGGTTGGGGCTGAGGGAGAGAATCAGGAAAAAGACATGCTTGTGGAAGAGAGCAGAGATCAATCACTAATGATTAAATGCAGAGTGTTGCATACAGAGCAAAAGAGAAAGAAACACTCAGTGCATCATGGGAACCCCCCAGCAGTCTAAGTCTATAGCAGCATAACTAAGGGATGGTTCAGGGTCACCTGATCCAGCCCTAACTATAAGCTTTAGCAAAAAGGAAAGTTTTAAGCCTAATCTTAAAAGTAGAGAGGGTGTCTGTCTCCCTGATCTGAATTGGGAGCTGGTTCCACAGGAGAGGAGCCTGAAAGCTGAAGGCTCTGCCTCCCATTCTACTCTTACAAACCCTAGGAACTACAAGCCTGCAGTCTGAGAGCGAAGCGCTCTATTGGGGTGATATGGTACTATGAGGTCCCTAAGATAAGATGGGACCTGATTATTCAAAACCTTATAAGTAAGAAGAATATTTTAAATTCTATTCTAGATCATTCACTTAAGTTTACAATTTTTGCTGCTGTGTTTAGTGGAACAACAACCTTATATATGACGCCGGCAATGCATCAACTCCTCAGCTAAGACTGAACTCAAAGCTAGACTGCCTGATGTCTTAGCTTCACATTTGGCAAATACCCAATCAGTAGACAGTCTTGTGGATAGTTTAAACTCAGTGATCAAAACTACACTCAACATGATTGCGCCACCTTTGTTAAAACTACTCCCCCCCTCTCCAAAACACAGTCACCTCGGTTCAATGATTACCTGCGTGACCTCAAGCATAAGGCTCGAGGTCTAGAACTGAAATGGCGTCGTTCAAAATTAGAAGTATTCCACCTTGAGTGGCGTGATGCTATCTTAGACTATAAGCATGCATTATTGGCTACAAAGCGGACTTACTACTCTGATTTGATCAACAAAAACAAGCATAACTCAAAGTTCTTGTTCGACACAGTGGCAACACTTTTGCATGGACAACCACCTGTAGTTCGCACTCCTTTTACAGCACAAGATTTCCTGGATTAGTTTGAGAAGAAAATAGAAGACAGTAGGTTGAACATATCCCAGCATGCCTTAACCCAGCCACTACACTACTGAGGGGGACGCCATTACTGAGGTATTACCTAGATTTACAGAATTTGATAGTATCTCACTAGACATGCTGACAAAACTTGTAATGTCAACAAAAAGCACAACCTGTTTATTTGATCCTATACCACAAACTGTTTAAGGACCTGTGGTCCACTCTTGGGCCGACTGTGCTGGAGATTATTAATCTTTCTTTAACTTCTGGATCGTTCCTAAATGTTTCAAATCTGCAGTACTTAAGAAACCTAATCTTGACCCTAGTGTATTGAAAAATCAGCCAATATCAATCTATCATTTGCTCTAAAATTCTGGAAAAAAGTGGTTTCACGGCAGCTTGTGGATTATCTTACTGAGCATAATCTCTTTGAGCTGCTGCAGTCTGCTTTTAGAAAATATCATTCAACATAGACGGCTCTCACTAAAGTAGTGAATGATCTTCTGCTTGCAATGGACTCAGACACCACTATGGTTCTGTTGCTGTTAGATCTCAGTGCTGCATTTGATACAGTGGATCATCATATTCTACTTGATAGGCTGGAAAATCATTTTGGGATTACTGGGAGTGCCCTTGCATGGTTGACATCATACTTGACCAGTCGTTCTCACTGTGTTTTGTACAGTAACACTACCTCTGATCTTAGTGACATGAAATTTTGGGTTCCACAGGGGTCTGTCTTAGTCCCCCTGCTTTTCTCCCTTATATAGCAACCCTTGCGCACATATTCCAGTGTTTTGGGATTACCTTTCACTGCTATGCTGATGATACTCAGTTATACATGCCGATAACTGCTGGTAATCTCATCCACATAAAATCCTTAGGAGATTGCCTTGCATCAGTGAGAATCTGGATGTTTAGAAGCTTCCTACTTTTAAACTCTGATAAGACTGAAATGATGGATCTTGGTCCAGTGAGACATCGGCATCAATTTGACCAGTTAACGCTTATCTTAGGCTCGTGTGTCATACATCACACTGACAAAGTGAGGAACCTTGGGGTAATTTTTGATCCTTTGTTGTCCTTTGACCTCCACATTAGAAATATTAGGAGGACTGCTTTCTTCCACCTGTGAAATATAGCAAAGATTCGCCCCATCCTGTCTATGGCTGAAGCTGAGACCCTGATCCATATGTTTATCTCTTCTAGATTGGACTACTGCAATGTTCTATTTTCTGGTTTACCACAGTCCAGCATTAGGGCTCTCAAATTGGTTCAGAATGCTGCAGCCAGACGTTTGACACAAAGCAGAAAGTTCAACGACATTACACCCATTTTGGCATCTCTTCACTGGCTTCCTGTCCCAGTGAGATCAGATTTTAAGGTTCTGGCTTCTAGTTTATAAATTGTTCACAGACTGGCATGTCCCTACCTAGCTGACCTAAACCTTACGTACCAGCCCAGGCTTTACGTTCTCATGGTGCAGGACTACTTTGTGTCCATAGGGTGAATAAGAACTCTGCAGTGTCATAGAGCTTTCTCTTATCATGCCCCTGTTCTGTGGACTGGTCTCCCTGGATTAAAGACCTTGCCCAAGGGCCCTTAGTGATTTTCACTAAGGCATTAAGCCCAACGCCTTAACCACTAGACCATCACCTCCCCTTCTACGCTTTTACTCTTAATTCATTTTATTAGTAAACGAAGCGGGCCGCGGCCTCAACTTTACCTAAATTCTGGGTCTTTTAGTGAAGTTTAGGGCTAGTGGCCGACGATCACCTTAGTATTTCTTCTGTTTTTCTTGTTGTTTAATGCTGACAAATTATACTGTATTTCTTGTCTTTCTGATGCCTGTGTTGTGGGGTGGGGTGTTTGGCTGGCTTTGTTTTTCTTTTCTGTTTCTCCCAGCAGGTGGTATGCGTTCAGGACTGAGTGGCTGACGTGTGGCTGAGTATTAGGACCTCACCCTGAACACCTGAGGCTTGTTATCACATGCAGGTCATCAGGGCTCACAGCTGTGGTGTATCTGTCTTGATCAGAGATTGCTGCATTTAAACCTTGAATGCACAGTATGTGATTGCCAGAGACTCGACCTTGTGAGCAGACGTGTGAGATTGACGTCAGGAGAACAATCTCACCATTACGGACGCAGAGACCGCTCCAGGTTTGACGCCACAGTCTGTGAAGGAGGATTGGGTGAGGTCTCACGCTCTTCAGCACACTTCCTGAGGTAAATTGGTTTTGGTGACTTTTATGAAGTAATGACAGTGGATTGGGTGTCCCTCACACCTTGTTATATTGAGCTGTTACGCTATGCTAATCGCCTAATCAGCTTCTGCTGCAGTGGAGATTTGAACTGAGTTGTTCCGTGCCTGCAGGGTGAGAAGCTGAGTTATATTAAAACCAGGAAGTGTTTGCTGATTGTGTGCACCTTTGAGCTGTGTCTCTCTGTGTGGAGTTGGACTCACCTCATGTTTTCTTTCTTCACAGACTCGGTTTGTTGCGGCCGCCTGGGGGGTGTCGGCGGGGTCCCTGGGTCCGAACTGCTGTGGCTCCGGACCGTTTGCACTGCTGAGAGCGCGCCGTTTCCAACTCACCAGACCGTGGACTTTTTGGGTTGTTTATAAATCCACTCACTATTATGTTTATTAAATTCTGTTACCTTTTGATCCGTGCTCTGCTTATTTTATGCTGGGTCCTGTCAAATGCTGGGTCGGTGCTCCGACCGCGTCCGACACATAACAGCCTGATTCTGTTTTTTCTCTCTGTTTAAGGTGCAGCTCCATCCAGAGATGGGTGTGGTATTTGTGCTGGAGACCCTCCTGTCCTGTGCACCAACAGCATTTCCTGTATATTCGTTTAGTAAATTGCTCTCTCATTTATGTCTGTAGGTTTCTTCCTCAGAGGGAGTTTTTCTTTACCACTGCTGCTCTGGGGATTAGCAAGGCTGGAGCTTACTTGTGTGAAGCGCCTTGAGGCAACTCTGTTGTGATTTGGTGTTATATAAATAAAAATAAATTGAAATGAAAATTCAAAAGAACGAAGTCCCTGGAACAGATCCTTCTCTACCCTGCAAAAATCACTTTACTTCTTATTATACTGACAGTATGATAATAAGCAAACAATACTTTTATATCAGTTTTTGAACACCCAGTATGATAGCAATAGTTTGCTGTAATGAACATTTTACTTGTAATTCAAGTTTTATCTATTTGTATTCATATAACTATATTCTGCTAGTACTAATGTAATCATAAAATATTAATTTGGTGTATTACTCTAATCTGATGTTTGACCTAATTTAGGTGACATTTGACCTCAAGCCAAACCCTGAAGGTCAAGGTCAATCGCTTATCCCAGGTAATGGGCAAGGCCAATGACTGTGTTCATGGCAAATTTGTAGGCAAAATTTCAAAAATTGCGACGAGGAAAGTTGTTTAATTGAATTTATTGTTTGACCTTCCTGTGACATTGACATTTGACCTTGATCTTGATCCTTTTGTGTACAGAAAGGTACCTTACTAGGGCTGCTATATGTGAAGTTGCAAGAGTCAATGTAAACTGTGAGCAGCGCAGCGAGTTAAAGGTGAAAATGCAATGATTACAAACATACATACTGACAAACATCCTGCCAAAACAAAGATTTGGCAAGATATTGGGGGGAGATATCCTAGGACAACTTCACTTACCCACAAGGGGGAAGTTAAACTGTTACACCACTTTTTCTGCTTGGTGAGCCGTGTTGTTCTCACTCTGGCCCTGGGCCTGGCCCTAAAGCATAAGCCTAGCCCTAACTCCCTACACCTAACCCTAACCCTGGGTGTACAAGGACCACCTGGTGAGCTGGGTTGGTCTCACCCTGACCCTGTGCTTGGGCCTGGGCCTGTCCCTGGGCCTGGCCTTAAGCATAAGCCTCGGCCTGTCCCTAAACCTAACCCCAACCCTTGGTGTAACAGGGCCAGCATGGTGTGCCAATTTTTCAGCCTGGTGAGCCGGGCTGGTCTCACCCTGGCCCAGGGCATGGCCCTAACCATAAGCCGAGCTCTGTGCCTATACCTAACCACAACCCTGGGTGTACGTGGACCACCTGGTGAGCCAGGTTGGGCTCACCCTGGCCCTGGGCTGGCCCTACGCATAAGCCTAGCCCTGTTCCTACTTACTTACTTTCTGCCATATGTCTCTTTGGCATTTAGGGCAACAATAAAGGAACGCCACTCCTGCCTGTCCCAGGTCAACTTCTGAATGGTCCCCCAGGTGTGATGGAAGGTCTTCAGTTTCACCTCCACAGTCTAATGCCAGGTGTTCTTGGGTTGTCCTCACTTCCGTTTCCCCTCTGGTGTCCAGTGAAGGGCTATGCCAGTGATGTTGTCCTGTTCCTGTCGTATGACATGTCTAATCCATCTCCATCGCCTTCGCAAAATGATGGTTCCGATGCTGTCCTGGTTGCAGCGTGCGAGACGTTCTTGGTTAGAGATGCTCTCAGGCCAGAAGATCCGTAGTTTTCTTCTGAGGTTCTTGATGTGGAAGGAGGACAGCTTGTTCAGGTCACTCTCAGTCATCCTCCAGCATTCCGAGCCGTACAGTAGGGTGGCAAGCACGCAGCTCTGGTACAGTCTTAGTTTTGTCTTAGCACTGTATTGGGATGACTTCCATACATCGTTCAACATTCTGAAAACATTTCTGGCCTTACTGAGTTGTTTCTTGATGTCACTGCCTGCTCCGTCGTCGTGTCTTGACAGTGCTCCCAAAGTAGGTGAACTCTTCAGTTGTTGATAGGTCTTCTCTGTTCACTGTGACAGGTGAGGGGTTTTGGATGTTCAATATCATTACTGCCATCTACTTCTGGCTTATCTTCAAGCCTACCTGCTGTGCAAAGGTGTTTAGGCGGGACATCTTCTCCTGCATGTGCTGGTGCGTGTGCGAGACGAGTGCTAGATCGTCGGTGAAGTCTTGGTCTTCAAGGTGTGAGAATAGGGTCCATCTGATGCCCTGCACTTGGTTCGCTGTCGTCTGCCTCATCACCCAGTCAATTGTCAGGGTGAAGAGCAACGCCAACATGCAGCAGCCTTGTCTGACGCTGGCTTTCATGCTGAAGCTGGTCTTGCTGATTCCTACCCTGCCTATAAAGTTCTGGTAGAAGCTCATGATGACGAAGACAATCTCTTGTGGTATTCCATACACTCTGAGGATGCGCCATAGACACTCTTGGTGTATACTGTCGAAGGCTTTGTCAAAATCTTACAAAGTTGATGTACAGCGGTCTCTGCCATTCTGTGCACTGTTCTATGATGTTGCGCAGGGTGAAGATCTGGTACGTGCATCCTTTTCCTGGTCGAAAACCTGCCTGTTCCTTTTTGAGAATTTGGTCCACTGCTTCTGTGAGTTGCTTGATGATGATCTTTGCCGAATTCTTGCTTGAACAGACAGTAGGGTGATTCCTTTCCAATTAGTACAATTGTTCAGGGCTTCCTTCTTTGGGATTTTTACAATTACACCTTCTGTCCAATCTTCTGGTAGTTGTTTTTCCTCCTGGGTTGTCTCACCCTGGCCCTGGGCCTGGCCCTAAGCATAAGCCTAGCCCTGTCCCTACACCTAAGCCAAACCCTGGGTGTACAGGGACCACCTGGTGAGCTGGGTTGGTCTCACCCTGGCCCTGGGTGTACAGGGATCACCTGGTGAGCTGGGATGGTCTCAACCTGGCCCTGGCCCTAACCGTAAGCCTAGCCCTGTCCCTAAACCTAACCCCAACCCAGGGCGTACCAGGGCCTGCCTGGTGTGCCCGTTTTTCCACCTAGTGAGCCATGTTGTTCTCACTCTGGCCTTGGCCCTAAGCATAAGCCTAGCCCTTTCCCTAAACCTCACCTCCACCCTGGGTGTACCAGGGCCCGCCTGTTGTGCCAGTTTTTCCACCTGGTTAGCCGGGTTGGTCTCACCCTGGCCCTGGACCTGGCCCTAAGCATAAGCGTAGCCCTGTCCCTAAACCTAACCCCAACCCTTTGTGTACAGGGCCCACCTGGTGTGCCGGCTTTTCTACCTGGTGAACCGTGTTCTTCTCACTCAAGTTCAATGTAAGTACTTAATATAATTGTAAATACATTAAAATTGCATGCATGAAAAAAGAAAGTGAAAACACTTACTATTTCCATTGTGGTCCATTTAAAAATCAAATGACAAAGTAGAAGTAATAATAATAAAATAAAGTATCAATAATACTGATAATAATAATAAAAATAATGATAATATTAATGTGTGTGTATATGATAACACCCCCCCTAAATAATTTCTGAATACATTAGGACAGTAACTTAACATAAAATCATTACGTAGATCAAGTGTGCTACTGACTCGCTATAACTGACTCTCCTTCCTCTCCGTTTTTCTTATGTCTCCTCTGCTTAAGACACACTTAGGCTTTTTGAAAGTCCTCTGCCCTCCTCTTACCAGTTTGGCACCTTAGGAGCTCTCTTTAGGCCTAAGGTGCTTTGTGGACAAGTTTCATCTTACCAAGGGAAATGTCTAAGAATTTGAGAAATTCTAAGATATTTCTTAGAATAACGTCACTAGGAGCTATTTTTTAGCCCAGAGATCTGACTCTTATGTTGTTTTATAGTCCGAATCTTGGTGTTAAATTTGTCATCTACACTTCTACAGAGATACAGCTGCTATTTATTTTAGTTTATTAAGATCTTATTGTTCCCAGTGTGATCGATATATATAGGGGGAGGGTATTGACCTAAATCAAGGCCAAAAGTTTTGTAATCTGAAAATAAAAAAAAGATTGAAAAAATAAATTTTGAAACTGAAAATTCAATGTTTGTTCTTGAATTTAAAAGTATTATCAAAATAAAAATAAGTGTAAGATATATATTTTTCAGTTTAAATAATTTTTTGATTCAGCTCTGTAATTATTTTGATCAAATAATTTATTTTCATTCATATTTCTTTTTTTTTCACCTTCAGATCTTTTTTTCACTTTCAGATCTTATTTTTTTCAGTTTCAAACTTTTGGCTCCGTTCTGGCGTGGGAGGGCGTGGTTTCAATTGAGAGGGGCGTGGAATTGTGAGTGACAGCAGAGCAATCAGTCCTCACATGATGTTGCTTTCAGGAAACGTGGGTACAGCCTAAAACAACTACGACCATATATATATATATATATATATATATATATATATATATATATATATATATATATATATATGTATGTATATATATGTATGTATGTATGTATGTATGTATGTATGTATATGTATGTATGTATGTATGTATATATATGTATGTATGTATGTATGTATGTATGTATATGTATGTATGTATGTATGTATGTATATATATATATGTATGTATGTATGTATATATATATGTATGTATGTATGTATGTATATATATGTATGTATGTATGTATGTATATATATGTATGTATGTGTTGTTATCTATCGCCCACCTGGTCGTTACTGTGAGTTTCTCTGTGAATTTTCAGACCTTTTGTCTGACTTAGTGCTTAGCTCAGATAAGATAATTATAGTGGCCGATTTTAACATCCACACAGATGCTGAGAATGACAGCCTCAACACTGCATTTAATCTATTACTAGACTCGATTGGCTTTGCTCAAAATGTAAATGAGTCCACCCACCACTTTAATCATACCTTAGATCTTGTTCTGACTTATGGTATGGAAATTGAAGACTTAACAGTATTCCCTGAAAACCCCCTTCTGTCTGATCATTTCTTAATAACATTTACATTTACTCTGATGGACTACCCAGCAGTGGGGAATACGTTTCATTACAGTAGAAGTCTTTCAGAAAGCGCTGTAACTAGGTTTACGGTTATGATTCCTTCATGTTCTCCAATGCCATATACCAACACAGGGCAGAGTAGCTACCTAAACTCTGTGAGTGAGATAGATTATCTCGTCAATAGTTTTATATCCTCATTGAAGACAACTTTGGATGCTGTAGCTCCTCTGAAAAAGAGAGCCTTAAATCAGTGGTATAACTCACAAACTCGCAGCTTAAAGCAGACAACCCATAAGTTGGAGAGGAAATGGCTTCTCACTAACTTAGAAGATCTTTATTTAGCCTGGAAAAAGAGTCTGTTGCTCTATAAAAAAGCCCTCCGTAAAGCTAGGACATCTTACTACTCATCACTAATTGAAGAAAATAAGAACAACCCCAGGTTTCTTTTCAGCACTGTAGCCAGGCTGACAAAGAGTCAGAGCTCTATTGAGCCGAGTATTCCTTTAACTAGTAATGACTTCATGACTTTCTTTGCTAATAAAATTTGAACTATTAGAGAAAAAAATGACTCATAACAATCCCAAAGACATATCGTTCTCTTTGGCTGCTTTCAGTGATGCCGGTATTTGGTTAGACTCTTTCTCTCCGATTGTTCTGTCTGAGTTATTTTCATTAGTTACTTCCTCCAAACCATCAACATGTCTATTAGACCCCATTCCTACCAGGCTGCTCAAGGAAGCCCTACCATTAATTAATGCTTCGATCTTAAATATGAACAATCTATCTTTATTAGTTGGCTATGTACCACAGGCTTTTAAGGTGGCAGTAATTAAACCATTACTTAAAAAGCCATCACTTATTATTATAGGCCAATCTCCAACCTTCCTTTTCTCTCAAAAATTCTTGAAAGGGTAGTTGTAAAACAGCTAACTGATCATCTGCAGAGGAATGGTCTATTTGAAGAGTTTCAGTCAGCTTTTAGAATTCATCATATTACAGAAACAGCATTAGTGAAGGTTACAAATGATCTTCTTATGGCCTCAGACAGTGGACTCATCTCTGTGCTTGTCCTGTTAGACCTCAGTGCTGCTTTTAATACTGTTGACCATAAAATTTTATTACAGAGATAAGAGCATGCCATAGGTATTAAAGGCACTGTGCTGCGGTGGTTTGAATCATATTTATCTAATAGATTACAATTTGTTCATGTAAATGGGGAGTCTTCTTCACAGACTAAGGTTAATTATGGAGTTCCACAAGGTTCTGTGCTAGGACCAATTTCATTCACTTTATACATGCTTCCCTTAGGCAGTATTATTAGACAGCATTGCTTAAATTTTCATTGTTATGCAGATGATACCCAGCTTTATCTATCCATGAAGCCAGAGGACACACACCAATTAGCTAAACTGCAGGATTGTCTTACAGACATAAAGACATGGATGACCTCTAATTTCCTGCTTTTAAACTCAGATAAAACTGAAGTTATTGTACTTGGCCCCACAAATCTTAGAAACATGGTGTCTAACCAGATCCTTACTCTGGATGGCATTACCCTGACCTCTAGTAATACTGTGAGAAATCTTGGAGTCATTTTTGATCAGGATATGTGTCAAGGATTTTATATAGTTCATGCTTATATTATCATTTATTTTATATAGTTCATGCTTATATTATCATTTATTTTATTTAGTTCATGCTTATATTATCATTTATTTCCTTTTATGACTACGTGTACGTTTCCTCTTTGTGAGAAGAGGAGGTTTTAAAAAGACTTGTCTGCATTCTTCATGATTGAGCAAACTATTTTTCATTTTGCATAAGTGCCTTATCCTGTTTTTGACGAGCCACAAGGCTCATGTCGCAGGAATGGAAGGTTCCAGCCGTCACCTTGCCTTGCTATCTCCCTCATGCAGACATGACTCATGTGTAACCTCTCCCTGACTGTCCTTGTTTGTTTTTTTCTCATGTTGGTGAACTAAATAAAAAGCCGAGCCAGAGGAGTGGATTTTAGGAGAGCCTTGGAGCTGAGCACTTACAAGCTGCTACTGCCTGCTCTCCTCCTCTGCGCAGAGCATAAAATATATTTGTCTCTCTCTGACTGGTTTCTTTACAGTGTCTGTGCTTCTCATTTCTTTAAAACAGGGTGCAAACCCAACATATATATATATATATATATATATATATATATATATATATATATATATATATATATATATATATATATATATATGCATTGTAGAACGAAAACCACAGGATGGATATAATAATGTATTTGGAATATTGAACATTGTCACTTGTGGATAATTTTACCTCGAAAAGGGGCACCACCTATCGCTGCCTGGATTATCTATAACAAGGTTATAATATCATTGATCATTTAGGGTCTGTTGATAGGAAATATTAAAATCAGTCTCAAACTTTCAGGCGTAAGCTCCGCAGGTCAGATCCGACACTCTCTGTAAAACCATACAAAAATCACAGACAACTTCACACATTTAAGATATTTATTTAACTCTGGCAGGAGTTAAATAACAGGACATATCACAGTGAACAATTTAATGATGACGACATTCAGTGAGCAATGATTATATGACATTTAGATAATTTGGTTTCGTAGCGGGAGTTTTAGGAGTTAAAAATGTCCTAAGTTAACAGGGAATTTACTTTGGTATTGATTAACTTGACAGAAAATTAATGATTTTGAATAGAGTTAAATAAGGCCACTCTGTTTCTCTGACAACATAGCCGGTCTTACTTGGACGCAGTGCAGCGGGTCTCCGTGAGGTCTGATGCTGAACGCCGTCTGGTTCAGTCGACACTCCGTCCGCCACAGAGCTTCTTCAGGGACCTTGACAAAGAGGCTCTGCCGGTCCGACCCGCCCGGTTTCGTCAGTTGCGGTGATGATTTCTGTTACTGTGCTGTGATTTCGCGGTGGCGGTTCAAGTCGCTGTTGAACGTTTTAGCTGACCTGGATGTTTTTCTCTGCAGCGCTCTGGAGTCTGGCTCATCAGAGCATGGGCATCTTTATTCTCTATCATAAATCAAAAATTCGTCTTTCGTTGTCATCTTTTGGAAGCTGGGTCAAATCAAAATTCGATGCAAAATAGCTGACTTGAGAAGAAAAATGTTTGTGAAAGGAATTTTGAGTTGAAGAAAGAAAAAGGTTTAATTTGAAAAATCGAAAAAGGAAGTTAAATGCGCCTGCACGTTTAACTTGACAAAAGTTGCAAAGTTATCTCTTGGAAAAAATAATTGCAAAACAAGAAAGGAGTTTTAAGTAGCACATGGCTTTTAAACAAAGGTAAATCTTTTGATGGCCAGGCCGCATCTTTAGACTCAAGAAGCACATGGCACATGATGCAGGAAAGTGAAGAGACAAAGAGAGCGAGAGAAAAGAGCGAATTCCCGGGTGCAGGCTCTTTTAAAGGTTGGAGAGCTGCACCCCCTAGAATTCTAGGTAACGTAGTTTCTGGAGTTACTTTGTCTAGTTTTATATAGATATAAATGAGTGTGGCTGTTGTGTGGGCTGCCAGAAGAGGAGGTACTGCTGGCCCACCACCAGAGGGCGCCCTGCCTGAAGTGCGGGCTTCAGGCACGAGGGGGCGCTGCCGCCTTACAGGAACAGCCGAGGTGACAGCTGTCACTCATCAACTATGACAGCTGTCACCGATCATCTGCACTTCACCCTGGATAAAAGCAGGATGACACCTCCACCACGTCGCCAAGATATCGACTTCTTTGAGAGGTAACTTTCTCTGCCTGCCTCCTCCTGCCGACCCTGTGCAGGATATGAATGTTCCAGTGGTTGTTCAACAACCCCTCCCACCATCCCCTGAAGCATATATAAGCACTCCAGAGCCGTACGGAGGTTGTGTGGAGACGTGCGCGGACTTTCTCATGCAGTGTTCGCTCGTCTTTGCACAACGTCCCGTCATGTACGCGTCAGATGCTAGTAAAGTAGCTCATGTAATTAATCTGCTTCGAGGAGAGGCACGCGCTTGGGCTATGGCGCTTTGGGAGCAAAATTCACGGCTCCTTCATACGTACACTGGGTTTGTGAGGGAGTTCAAAACCGTGTTTGATCACCCTAACAGGGGAGAGACCGCTTCAACTGTGCTGCTGTCAATGAGACAGGGACGCCGGAGTGCAGCCGCTTATGCAGTCGACTTCCGCATCGCGGCTGCGAGGTCCAGCTGGAATAACGCTGCGCTCCGCGCCGCCTTCGTAAACGGACTGTCGTCGGTCCTGAAGGAGCACCTGGTGGCCAAGGATGAACCGCGGGAATTAGATGGGCTTATCGATCTTGTTATACGGTTAGACAGTCGGTTGGAAGAACGCCGTCGGGAACGAGACGAAGGGCGCGGCCGGGCACGCGCCGTCCCTCTTCCTTCCGGGTCCGAAAAAGGTCCGCCCTTCCCACGCTCTCTGGACTCTACGCCCCGTGTGGCTACAGCTCCCCCTGCTGACGAAGCTATGGACACGAGCAGGGCCACATTCAGACCACCGAATAGACAGAGGAGGCTTCCCCGCGGGGCGTGTTTTGTTTGCGGCTCAATTGAGCACCAATTGAGAGATTGCCCCGAACGGTTAAACACCAACGCCCACCCCTAGAAACTGGGCTTAGGGTGGGCCAAGAAATTCACGTGGGACACACACATTTCCACACGGCTCCCAGTTACAATCCTTAGCGGGGATTTAACCCTTCAGGCCCCAGCACTGGTAGACACAGGGTCAGAAGGGAATCTGCTAGACAGCAGATGGGCCAGGGAGGTAGGGCTCCCTCTGGTGGCGCTTCCTTCACCATTGCAGGTGCGAGCACTAGATGGCACCCTACTCCCTTTAATCACACACAGGACGCTACCAGTAACTCTGGTGGTGTCAGGGAATCATCAGGAGGAGATAGAGTTTTTTGTGACCCCCTCTACCTCCCGTGTGATTCTGGGGTTCCCCTGGATGCTAAAACACAATCCCCGGATTGGCCGTCCGGGGTGGTGGTACAGTGGAGCGAGACCTGCCATCGGGTGTGTTTGGGATCCTCGGTCCCTCCCGGTTCCCAGGCTAAGGAGCAGGTCAAAGTTCCCCCCAATCTGTCGGCAGTGCCGGTTGAGTACCACGATCTTGCTGACGTTTTTAGCAAGGATCGGGCACTCACCCTTCCCCCGCACCGTCCGTACGATTGTGCCATCGATTTGATGCCAGGCGTGGAGTTCCCGTCCAGCAGGTTGTACAACCTCTCCCGACCTGAGTGCGAATCGATGGAGACCTACATCCGGGACTCCTTAGCTGCCGGGCTGATCCGTAACTCCACCTCCCCGATGGGAGCAGGTTTCTTTTTTGTGGGCAAGAAAGATGGCGGTTTTCATCCATGCATTGATTACCGGGGGCTGAACGAGATCACGGTTCGCAACCGATACCCGTTGCCTTTGTTGGATTTGGTGTTCACCCCTCTGCATGGAGCCAAAATATTCACAAAGCTGGATCTTAGGAACGCATATCACCTAGTTCGGGTCCGGAAGGGAGACGAATGGAAGACGGCATTCAACACCCCGTTAGGTCATTTTGAGTACCTGGTCATGCCGTTCGGCCTCACTAACGCCCCCGCGACGTTCCAAGCTTTGGTAAATGACGTCTTGCGGGACTTCCTGCACCGATTCGTCTTCGTGTATCTGGACGATATACTCAATTTTTCTCCGGACCCTGAGACCCATGTACGGCATGTACGTCAGGTCCTGCAGCGGTTGTTAGAGAACCGGCTGTTTGTGAAGGGCGAGAAGTGTGAGTTTCACCGCACCTCTTTGTCCTTCCTGGGGTTTATCATCTCCTCCAACTCCGTCGCCCCGGATCTGGCCAAGGTCGCAGCTGTGAGAGACTGGCCCCAACCTACGAGCCATAGGAAGCTGCAACAGTTCCTCGGCTTCGCAAATTTTTACAGAAGGTTCATTAAGGGGTATAGTCAGGTAGTTAGCCCCCTGACAGCCCTGACCTCACCAAAAGTTCCCTTCACCTGGTCGGATCGGTGCGATGCCGCGTTCAGGGAGTTGAAACAGCACTTCTCGACTGCACCTGTCTTGGTGCAGCCCGATCCCAGTCGCCAGTTTGTGGTTGAAGTGGACGCCTCTGACTCAGGGATAGGAGCCGTGCTATCCCAGAGCAGAGAGACCGATAAGGTTCTTCACCCGTGTGCCTATTTCTCCCGCAGGTTGACCCCAGCAGAGCGGAACTATGACGTGGGCAATCGAGAGCTCCTTGCGGTGAAAGAGGCTCTTGAGGAGTGGAGACACCTGCTGGAGGGGGCGTCAGTGCCTTTCACGGTTTTTACTGACCACCGGAACCTGGAGTATATCAGGACCGCCAAGCGACTGAACCCCAGGCAAGCCCGCTGGTCACTGTTCTTCGGCTGTTTTGACTTCCGGATCACCTACCGCCCCGGGACCAAAAACCAGAGGTCGGATGCCCTGTCCCGGGTGCATGAACATGAAGTCAAGACCGACCTGTCGGATCCACCGGAACCCATCGTACCGGAGTCCACTATCGTGGCTACCCTTACCTGGGACGTGGAGAAGACCATCTGGGAGGCCCTGGCACGGAGCCCGGATTCCGGAACAGGGCCGAAAAATAGACTATATGTCCCACCAGAAGCCAGGGCTGCCGTCCTGGACTTCTGTCACGGGTCCAAGCTCTCCTGCCACGCAGGGGTGCGTAGGACCGTGGCAGTGGTCCGGCAGTGCTTCTGGTGGGCGTCTCTGGAGGCTGACGTCCGGGCTTATATCCAGGCCTGCACCACCTGCGCCAGGGGCAAGGCGGACCACCAGAAGGCACAGAGACTCCTTCAGCCGCTTCCTGTGCCTCATCGCCCCTGGTCCCACATCGGTCTGGATTTCGTCACGGGCCTCCCGCCGTCCCGGGGGCACACCACCATCCTCACGATAGTGGACCAGTTCTCCAAGGCGGCCCACTTCGTGGCCCTCCCGAAGCTCCCATCGGCCCAGGAGACAGCGGATCTCCTGGTCCACCATGTCGTCCGTCTGCATGGGATACCAACAGACATCGTCTCGGATCGCGGTCCCCAGTTTTCCTCGCAGGTGTGGAGAAGTTTCTGCCGGGAACTGGGGGCCACCGTGAGCCTCTCGTCTGGATATCACCCTCAGACTAACGGACAGGCTGAACGGGCCAATCAAGAGCTGGAGCAGGCCCTGCGATGTACGACATCTGCACACCCGACGGCTTGGAGTGAACACCTGGCCTGGATCGAGTACGCGCATAACAGCCAAGTGTCCTCTGCCACCGGCCTCTCCCCATTCGAGGTGTGTCTGGGGTACCAGCCCCCTTTGTTTCCTGTGGTGTAGGGAGAGGTCGGTGTGCCCTCGGTCCAGGCCCACCTGCGGAGATGCCGTCGGGTGTGGCGCACCGCCCGTTCGGCCTTGTTGAGGGCCCGGACGAGGGCAAAGGCCCATGCAGACCGTCGACGGTCCCCGGCTCCCGCATATCAGCCCGGGCAGGAGGTATGGCTATCCACACGGGACATACCTCTCCAGGTGGCTTCCCCTAAATTAAAGGACCGCTATATATGGCCATTCCGGATCCTCAAGGTTCTCAGTCCCACCGCAGTGAGGTTCCAACTCCCGGCCTCACTGCGGATCCATCCAGTCTTTCATGTGTCCCAGTTGAAACCGCATCACACCTCACCCCTCTGTACTCCCGGTCCGGCGCCGCCTCCTGCCCGTATCATCGACGGGGAGCCAGCTTGGACAGTACGCCGGCTCTTGGATGTCCGTCGAATGGGCTGGGGCTTCCAATATTTGGTGGACTGGGAGGGGTATGGACCCGAAGAACGCTCCTGGGTGAAGAGGAGCTTCATCCTGGACCCGGCCCTCCTGGTCGATTTTTACCGACGCCACCCGGACAAGCCTGGTCGGGCGCCAGGAGGCGCCCATTGAGGGGGGGGTCCTGTTGTGTGGGCCGCCAGAAGAGGAGATACTGCTGGCCCACCACCAGAGGGCGCCCTGACTGAAGTGCGGGCTTCAGGCACGAGGGGGCGCTGCCGCCTTACAGGAACAGCCAAGGTGATAGCTGTCACTCATCAACTATGACAGCTGTCACCGATCATCTGCACTTCACCCTGGATAAAAGCAGGATGACACCTCCACCACATCGCCGAGATATCGACTTCTTTGAGAGGTAACTTTCTCTGCCTGCGTTGATTGATTCCAAGAGCTATTGTGTTGCAGCTGTCTACTCAGAGGACCGGCGTGGGTCGCGACTGTTTTGTCCTACTTTCCACCAGATAAGTGGTACTCAGACACTGCACGAGTGTGTGTTAGAGGTGGAGGTGGAATTCCCACCGTTATTGTTACGGGGTGTATACACACCCACACTTGACTGTCTTTGTTCTCTGCCAGCAGTACCAGATCCGACACGCTGAGTCGGTGGCCACCTGGGGACTTCGGGACTTGGCGGCTCCAGTATCCTTCGGGTTTGGTGGCGGTGGAAATCGTGTGGTTCCGGTTCATCTCCAGACGGACGTCTCCTATCGTCGAGCCTGCCCACACAACACCTTCATTCATTGACTTGTATCTATTCTATAATCTGCTGTGTGTGGTTGTGACATTCACAACAGTAAAGTGTTCAAATTTAACTCCCTCTATTGTCCGTTCATTTACGCCCCCTGTTGTGGGTCCGTGTCACTACACTTTCCCAACAGGGGCTCCAAAATTCCTGCTTCAAAACCCAAACAAGTCCTGTACAATAAATCTTGTAACTGGTTTACCTGGAATTATATACCACACACACATATAAGAAGAACACACTAAGTAAACGTTCCCCAATAAACAGAGTATAACACATCAAATATAATACTTTCATGCATAAATAGAAAAGAGCCTTTTTTTTTTGTTACAACAATACAATGAAATTTTCTTTTTAAAACGTGGTTACAATTTTAAGTCTGCAGGAGTCGGTCACCTGCCCTTCCCCAAATAGTCCAAGATAGGTCACTCTTGTTCCATGGCTGGATTTTGCATTTATTTGGCAGAAATGTGAAAAGAATAATACTGAGTCAATTTCAACTAAAAAAAACTTTGCAATGATCAGTAGACTGATGGTAATCCTTCAGTGAGTTTTTTTTTTTTCTTTAGTCTAGTTAGGAATACCTCTTTTAGGACTTTTGGTGAAGAAAGTGTCTTTCTGTGGGGATTTTTTATGGTAAGAGGGGAGCTGATACATCTGGTTTAGGGTACTGATAAGAGAATTCACAGCTCCGTGAGGAATGCACTTTGGGGAGTCTTAAATCCTGATTAGTGGTGGGGGGTTTTGACATCAAGCCAAGCTGTGCCTGGCCGGAGCATCTCCGCTTTGACACCTGGAGATATACCAGGCCTTGCTGTATGGAGTTTATCTTTTTCTTTGAGGAAACTTCATGGCCTCTGCTTAATGCAAGCTTAAGATGCTGGTTGTTTGATCACAGCTTTCCGCTACAGCATATATACATATATACATATACACACATACACACACACACACACACACATATATATATATATATATATATATATATATATATATATATATATATATATATATATATATATATACATATATATATATATATACATATGTAAGTACATATGCATACATAAACATGATTGGAATTGAAAAAGACAGGAGCATCTTAAATCAATAAATAATAATAAATTCAAATTGATCAGAACACTTACTCAGGAGCACAATATATAAAACACTTTAACAGACAAAACAAAAATGAATAAAGCAATTTGTGCTGATTTTTTATGATTATTATTTGTGATTTTTATTTTTTTATTATTATTATTATTTTTTTTTTTTTGCAGCACTTGTGTCATCCAGCATGACAGAGACCATGTCTACTACTGCTCAGCTCCTGTGCTATGGTGCTATGATGCCAATGGTGCTTGCTGGTTTACTGAAGCAGCATTCACAAAACAGGATGATTGCTGGCAATATTTGGCACGTTTTCTCTAAAAACAACTCAAGTGGCTTATCTGCGTGATTGGGGTGTAATGTCTTTAAGTGACACCTTAATTTATTTGGTTTCATGCTGTCCGCTGCCAACATTTTAAGACATAGCAGTCATTCCTCGTCTCCCACTGTAGTGTGAAAAAAAAACCCTACATAGAGCTGCATTCCATTATGCTAGAGTCCTCAGTTCTCCCTGCGCACACTCTGACAATGAGGGTACCACTGCCACCTACTGTAGTGGATGTGCAATTACACTTTTTTTCTCGTACAGGAAAAAAGCATGTTCCCCACGGTCACACGCTCCCCCTCCCACTATTTGAGAGGGACTGGTTTAGGGGAAGGATACAAAAAGCTATCTCAGAGATTTCAGCTGTCAGTTTCCAGTGTGAGGAACATAGTGAGGAAATGGAAGACCGCAGGAACAGTGCTAGTTAAGGCCCGAAGTGGCAGGCCAAGAAAAATCTCTCAGATAAGCTGAAGCGAAGGATGGTGAGAACAGTCATAGTCAACCCACAGACCTGCTCCAAAGACCTACAACATGATCTTGCTGCAGATAGTGTCTTTGTGCATCATTCAACTATACAGCACACTTTTCAGCATACATGCCACAAACAGAGTCACTTGAGGTATGCTAAAGCACATTTGGACAAGCCAGCTTCATTTTGGAATAAGGTACTGTGGACTGATGAAACTAAAATTGAGCTATTTGGACATAACAAGGCGGCATGCATGGCTGAAAAAGAACACAGCATTCCAAGAAAAACACTTGCTACCTACAGTAAAATTTGGAGGTGGTTCCATCATGCTGTGGGGCTGTGTGGCCAGTGCAGGTACTGGGAATCTTGCTAAAGTTGAGGGTCACATGGATTCCAGTCAATATCAGCAGATTCTTGAGAGCAATGTTCATGAATCAGTGACAAAGTTGAAGTTGTGCTGGGGCTGCATCTGTCAACAAGACAACAACCCTAAACACTGCTCAAAATCAACTAAGGCATTCATGCAGGGGAACAAGTACAACGTTCTGGAATGGCCATCTCAGTCCCCAGACCTGAATATTATTGAAAATCTGTGGTGTGATTTTAAGTGGGCTGTCCATGCTCGGAAACCAACAAACCTGAGATGTTTTGTACAACCCCAATTCCAATGAAGTTGGGATGTTGTGTAAAAATGTAAATAAAAACAGAATGCAATGATTTGCAAATTCTTTTCAACCTATATTCAATTGAATACACCACAAAGACAAGATATTTAATGTTCAAACTGATAAACTTTATTGTTTTTGTGCAAATATTTGCTTATTTTGAAATGGATGCCTGCAACGTTTCAAAAAAGGACCTCAGCTTTCAACCAGACCAGTGTCACAGACTGAACGGTCCGCCCCTAAAAATTGATCCGCCTTTTGCATCTGCATCATTTCGGACCACAGCAGCACGTCTGAGACAGAGTCTCTTCAGCCAAAGTGATCAAATGGATTAATGGGATTATTAACCATCAGATGATAAAGTAAAACCTCTAAAATCATTCTAAAGGCTCCGTGACACTTTGAAATGTCCCAAGCGCAGTGAACGCATTAGCTGGCTGCTCGTTTAGCCGTGGTGCTCTGATCGCTTCCTCTGCCTTTTATGATGAAATAATGCTGAATTTATGTGGAAATGATTGCTATACAAAAGCTTCAGATATCTGCTGCTGAGACAGATGATGACTGGAGGCAGCTTGAAGCAGAAATGAGGTGATAATCAGTGAACCGCGTCATCGGGGGGACTGACTTTTAGGGGGACTGTTCGGTCTGCAACACCGGTCCCCATGTGTGCAGTCCTTAGGCTGTCATGAATCAGTGGCTATGTGATTGGCTGCAAAGTGAAGTAGGCAGGTATAAGCAGGTGTCATGCTCACATTGCATTTAAGGCAGTATGTAAAATTTTTATGGTGTATGTTGGCGTGCCAAGCAACAAATCAGAGTGTTCGATCATGCTGTTCCCATTCTGATGGTTAGAAGTGGTCAGATAGTTACAAGGACATTTTGGATATGTGTCAGCCATTTTGTGGTATGCATCATGGAACACTCTGACAACTTTAAGCCACATCACTAAAGAAAAAAGTGAGGTGCAAAAACAAAACAAAAACAAATAAAGAGAGAACAGAAAAAATATTACAAGTAAAACAAGAAAACAACAAAACACTTGAAAGTACATGTAAGCTATATGAGCCCTCCTAGCTAGTTCAATTTCAATTTCTTTTCATTTATATAGTGCCAAATCACAACAAAGTTGTCTCAAGGCACTTCACACAAGGCGCTTGCCAAACTAACTTCTGCCCCATTGAGCTCCAGTCATTCTGCTGCTTTCAAGTCCACACTTTTGGGAAGGTGTTGTGACATGGACCCACAACAGGGGGCGTTTATGAACAGACAATGGATAAGCCAAAAGTAACAATTTAATGTTGTGAATCGCACAACGAAATACAGACAATAACAATAATGTGGATTGTCAATTATACACAAGGTGACGTGTGGGCAGGCTCGAAGATAGAAGACGTATGGCGAGAGAAGAGCCGGATCCCACACAGCTTCCACCACCAACGGATCTGAAGAACACCGGAGCTGCCAAGCCCTGCACCCCAGGTGGCCACTGTCTTCAGCAGTCAGACCCGGTACTGCTGGCAGAAAACAGAAACAGTTAATGGTGGGTGTGTGAATACACACCTAGCAATCGTGTAAAGCTTAGTTCCTCCGGGAGGGAGGACCTCCACCTCCAGACACAGAATCACCCGTGCAGCTCCTGTCAGTCATTCACCCTGGAAGGAGTGTGAGGCGAAGACGTCGCAAGTCACACTATCCGCACACTATGGTAGTGGGCCAGCAGTACCTCCTCTTCAGCGGCCCGCACAACAGGACCCCCCCTCAACGGGCGCCTCCTGGCACCCGACCAGGCTTGTCCGGGTGCCGGTTGTAGAAATCGGCCAGGAGGGCCGGGTCCAGGATGAAGCTCCTCCTCACCCAGGAGCATTCTTTGGGTCCATACCCCTCCCAGTCCACCAGATACTGGAACCCCCGGCCCTTACGACGGATGTCCAGGAGCCGTCGATGATCCGGGCAGGATGCGGTGCAGGGCCAGGGGTGCAGAGTGGTGAGGTGTGATGAGGTTTGAGACGTGACACATGGAAAACCGGGTGGATCCGCAGTGAAGCTGGCAGCTTTAGCTTCACTGCGGCCGGACTGAGGACTTTGAGGATGGGAAATGGTCCAATAAACCTGTCCTTGAGTTTCTGTGATTCCACTTGAAGTGGGATGTCCTTTGTCGACAACCACACCTCCTGCCCGGGCTGGTATGCAGGGGCCGGGGAACGCCGGCGGTCTGCATGGGCCTTGGCCCTCGTCCGGGCCTTCAACAGGGCAGAACGGGCAGTCCGCCACACCCGGCGGCACCTCCTGAGGTGGGCCTGGACCGAGGGCACACCGACCTCCCCCTCGACGAGTGGGAACAATGGGGGCTGGTACCCCAAACACACCTCAAACGGGGAGAGGCCGGTGGCAGACAACACTTGGCTGTTGTGGGCATACTCGATCCAGGCCAGATGGTTGCTCCAGGCCGTCGGGTGCGCGGAGGTCACGCAGCGGAGGGCCTGCTCCAGCTCCTGGTTAGCTCGCTCTGCCTGTCCGTTTGTCTGAGGGTGATACCCGGACGAGAGACTCACGGTGGCCCCCAGTTCCCTGCAGAAACTCCTCCAGACTTGGGAAGAGAACTGAGGACCACGATCCGAGACGGAGGGCCACGAAGTGGGCCGCCTTGGAGAAACGGTCCACTATCGTGAGGATGGTGGTATTGCCCTGGGACGGCGGGAGGCCCATGATAAAGTCCAGGCCGATGTGGGACCAGGGGCGGTGAGGCACCGGTAGGGGCTGGAGGAGTCCCGAAGTCCTCTTGTGGTCGGCCATGCCCCTGGCACAGGTGGTACAGGCCTGGACGTAATCCCGGACATCGGCCTCCATAGACGCCCACCAGAAGTGCACCATGGTTCTGCGCACCCCAGGATGACAGGAGAGCTTGGAACCATGACAGAAGTCCAAAACCACAGCTCTGGCCTCTGGTGGGACGTACAATTTGTTCCTCGGGCCGGTCCCCGGGTCCGGGTTCCGTGTCAGGGCCTCCCGGACGGTCTTCTCCACGTCCCAGGTGAGTGTGGCCACGACAGTGGACTCGGGGATGATGGTCTCTGTTGGGTCCGACAACTCGGCCTTGGCTTCCTCTTCGTGCACCCGGGACAGGGCATCCGATCGTTGGTTCTTGGTCCTGGGGCGGTATGTAATCTGGAAGTCAAAGCGCCCGAAGAACAGTGACCAGCGGGCTTGCCTGGGGTTCAGCCGCTTGGCGGTCCGGATGTACTCCAGGTTCTGATGGTCCGTGAAAACCGTGAAGGGCACCGTCGCTCCCTCCAACAGGTGTCTCCACTCTTCAAGAGCCTCCTTCACCGCCAGGAGTTCCCGATTGCCGACGTCATAATTCCTCTCAGCCGGGGTCAACCTGCGGGAAAAATAGGTACATGGGTGGAGAACCTTATCGGACTCCCTGCTCTGGGACAGCACTTCAAGCAGGGCGCCATCTGGTGGTAGTGGGCCAGCAGTACCTCCTCTTCAGCGGCCCACACAACACACACCTGGCCGTAAGTTCAGTGAGGGCAGGGGGCAGACAAGCCATCAAAGAACCTGTTTTCTATTCCCAAGCCTGGCTATTGCTATCGGTGTGGTGAAGATGGCCATATTAAAACTCATTGCGATAACCCCCCCTGCACTAGTTGCTGCCAAGAAAAAGCAGTTTACAGAAAAACAACAAAGATGGCAGATATCAAACACATCTTCCAGACATCCATTAAACTAGAGTCAGTTCCAGTTGAGGGGCAAACCGGAACTGTTGCGGACTCACAGTGTTCCAACAAGAAGAAGCATATTAAATGTCAAGAAATTTCCCAGAACACTTCCACTCATTAATCCCGGTTACCAAAAGGTTTGGTTGGATCCTGCTGCATGGCTAATGTTAAAGTTGCTGGTGAAGAATTCAGTTGTCTTTTGGACACAGGATTGCAAGTTACTATGATTCCAGTTTCATTCTACAACCAGCATTGTGCAGACCAACCACTCAAATCCCTGTGTGACTTACTGCAGGTGGAAGGAGCTGCAGGACAAGCCGTTCCTTATCTTGGGTATGTGGAGATGGTGGTCACTTTTCGCAAGGAGTTCCTGGGAGCTGATTTTGATGTTGCCACACTGGCACTTGTCGTTCCTGACGTTGGAACCCAGCATTCCCAGGTGTTGATTGGCATGAGCACGTTAGAGCTGCTATCCAGCCAGTATATGGGGAGCGAGCACTCCAGCATTCAGCCGACTGCCAATGGCTACAGAGCAGTGCTCAAACTACTGCAGCTGCGCCAGCAACACAACCAGGGCAGCCAGGAAGTTGTGAGGTTAGCCAGCAAGTCTCCAGTCCTCATCCCTGCTGGCAACACGACAGTCGTCGATGGCTTCATGCATTACAGCATGCCAACTCCTGGTCAGTGGGTGCTTGTGGAGCATCCAGCCTCACCACTGCCAGGTGGGCTGTTTAAGAACTACGGCATTATGCTTCCAAGCCAACCCTGCAAGAAGATCCCCGTTATTTTCAGTAATGAGTCAGACCAGGATGTGACCCTACCACTTCTCTCCATCATCGCGGAACTCGCAGTATCACCTCAGATTCTTTCACACAGTGTGTTAACCAACCGTTCACCATCAAGTCCCACTAACACTGTGAAGCTGGATTTTGGAGAGTCACCTATTCCTCCAGAGTGGAAAGCAAGAATCACAGAAAGACTTAACAAGATCACTGATGTCTTTTCACTTTGAGTCTTTTCACTCAGATCTTGGACGCACAGACAAGGTGAAACATCACATAAAGTTGAGTGACGAAACTCCATTCAAACACAGAGCCAGACCTATCCACCCCCAAGACATCGAGGCAGTCCGACAACATCTAAGGGATCTACTGGAGCCTGGTGTCATTCGTGAATCGTAGCCACCATTTTCATCACCCATTTTCGCGGTCACAAAAAAGGACGGTGACATACGCCTGTGCATTGATTACAGGAAGTTGAACCTTCAGACGTTTATGGACACTTATCCTTTGCCATATCTGGAGGAGTAACTTTCCACATTGACTGGTTCGAAATGGTTCAGTGTTCTTGATTTAAAATCTAGATTTTACCAGATCGAGATGAATGAAGCTGATAAAGCAAAAACATCCTTTTGCTCTTGTTCATTTGCTCTGGAAGCCTCTTGGTCTGAAGACTCAGTAGGGAGCAGAGGTTGATCCTCAAGCTGAGGAAGGAGTTAAACATTCATGTGAGCTACATTGACATGTAAAAGCAATCATCTGAAGCTACACAGACCTGGACAACAAATACATGAGGGATGGTTGACCTACTCCCAACAGCAAACAAACCATGAATCTCACAAAAGAAACTCACATTAAATTTAATTTTCTATGCTTAAAGTGTTCAGCTAGAGACAGTTAAGGTGAGAACCATTAAAACATAATACAGGTGTAAAATGACAGTCATCTAGAGGTTGAATTGTTAAGAGCTAATTGAGGCCCAGTGGAAAGGTTCATGATGAACTAAAGGTCTTGGTACCACCAGACTACCGTGGTTCCCACAATAACACCAGACCTGACAGGTCTGTTTGTTACCCACACACATCTTCAGGAGAAAAGTGATTCTTGTGCCACAAACACACCTTTCAGGTCTGATGTTATTGTGGGGACTGCTCCTTTCAAATTTATTATTTGCCATGTATCTTATGAGGAGCTGCAGACTTAATTCTGTCGTCAGGTCCTCTCTGAGGAATGATGGTCTACATGTGGGAATTACCTCAATACAAGCAGTGACTGAGTCCCTGCTTTGGTTCCCTACAAGGTTTTTCTGTTCAAACATTGTTTTGAATTTTACTGGGCAGATCCTCTATTTTTTGAGAGAAATGGTTTCCAAGATGAAGTCATTAGCTAATATAATCTCTTTTCTGAGGGTGGTTAACAAGTCATGCTATTGGGTGCTTTACTTATTGTTGTGAAAGTGTAGGAACACGGACCCACAACAGGGGGCGCAAATGAACGGACAATGGAGGTAGCCAAATAACAACACTTTACTGTTGTGACAAAAAGCACAACAAACACAACAGATTACAACAATAGACAAGAAGTCAATTCACACAATGTGTCACGTGGGCAGGCTCGAAGATAAGAGACGTCTGTCCAAAGCAGAACCGGAACCACACGATTTCCTCCGCCACCGAACCCCGGGAATACTGGAGCCGCCAAGTCCCGAACTCCCAGGTGGCCACTGCCTCCACGTGTCGGATCTGGTACTGCTGGCGAGGAACAAAAACAGTTAAAGGTGGGTGCGTGTGCACCCAGCAACCCGTATGGCGGGAAAACCACCTCCTCCTCTCGTCGGAAGAATGTCTGCTATTTCACACACAAAAGTAACAAAGTGTTAATGTTGACAAAAGACAACACAGTCGGCTGAGAACAGTACCTTCAAGGTAGAGCGATATCTCGGCAAAGAGGTGGAGATGTCATCCTGCTGATATATCACTGCTGATCAGATGATTGGTGACAGCTGTCATAGGCGATAAGTGACAGCTGTCACCCCGGCTGCTCCTGTGAGGTGGCAGCGCCCTCTGGTGCCTGGAGCCCGCACTCCAGACAGGGCGCCCTCTGGTGGTGATGGGCCAGCAGTACCTCCTCTTCAGCGGCCCACACAGGCTTGTCTGGGTGGCGGCGGTAGAAATCGGCCAGGAGGGCCGGGTCCAGGATGAAGCTCCTCTTCATCCAGGAGCGTTCTTCGGGTCCGTACCCCTCCCAGTCCACCAAATACTGGAAGCCCCGGCCCATCCTACGGACATCCAAGAGCCGGCGCACAGTGCAAGCCGGCTCGCCATCGATGATCCGGGCAGGAGGCGGCGCCGGACCCGGAGCACAGAGGGGTGAGGTGTGATGCGGCTTTATCCGGGACACATGGAAAACAGGATGGATCCGCAGTGAGGCCGGAAGCTGAAGCCTCACTGCGGCTGGACTGATGACCTTAAGGATCCTGAAGGGACCGATGTAACGGTCCTGTAGTTTGGGGGAGTCCACTTTCAGGGGAATGTCCTTGGTGGACAACCACACCTCCTGCCCTGGCCGATACGCAGGGGCCGGGGTCCGCCGACGGTCTGCATGGGCTTTTGCCCTCGTCCGGGCCTTTAGCAAAGCAGAACGGGTGGCTCGCCACACCGGATGGCACTTCCGCAGGTGGGCCTGGACCGAGGGCACACCGACCTCTCCCTCAACCACCGGAAACAACGGGGGCTGATACCCCAGACACACCTCAAAAGGGGAGAGGCCGGTGGCTGAAGACACCTGGCTGTTATGGGCATACTCGATCCAGGCCAAATGGGTACTCCAGGCCGCCGGGTGTGCGGCCGTCACGCAGCACAGGGCCTGTTCCACCTCCTGATTGACCCGTTCTGCTTGCCCGTTGGTCTGAGGATGATACCCGGACGAGAGACTCACCGTGGCCCCCAGTTCCCGGCAGAAGCTCCTCCAGACTTGCGAGGAGAACTGGGGACCGCGATCGGAGACGATGTCTGTTGGAATCCCATGCAGCCGGACGACGTGGTGGACCAGGAGGTCCGCTGTCTGCTGGGCAGTCGGGAGCTTCGGGAGGGCCACGAAGTGGGCCGCCTTGGAGAATCGGTCCACTATCGTGAGGATGGTGGTGTTGCCCTGGGACGGCGGGAGGCCCGTGACAAAATCCAGGCCGATGTGGGACCAGGGGCGATGAGGCACAGGCAGTGGCTGGAGCAGTCCCGATGCCCTGCGGTGGTCAGCCTTGCCCCTGGCGCTGGTGGTGCAGGCCTGGATATAATCCCGGACGTCGGCCTCCAGGGACGCCCACCAGAAGCGCTGCCGGACAACTGCCACGGTCCTACGCACCCCTGGATGACAGGAGAACTTGGAACCGTGACAGAAGTCCAGGACTGCAGCCCTGGCCTCTGGTGGGACGTAAAGTTTGTTCTTCGGCCCAGTTCCGGGATCCGGGCTCCGTGCCAGGGCCTCCCGGACGGTTTTCTCTACGTTCCAGGTGAGGGTGGCCACGATAGCGGACTCCGGGATGATAGGTTCTGGTGGATCCGACAACTCCGTTTTGACTTCGTCTTCATGCAACCGGGACAAGGCATCCGATCTCTGGTTTTTGGTCCCGGGACGGTAGGTGATCCGGAAGTCAAAACGGCCGAAGAACAGTGACCAGTGGGCTTGCCTGGGGTTCAGCCGCTTGGCGGTCCTGATATACTCCAGGTTCCGGTGGTCAGTGAAAACCGTGAATGGCACGGACGTTCCCTCCAACAGATGTCTCCACTCTTCAAGAGCCTCTTTCACCGCAAGGAGTTCTCGATTGCCGACGTCATAGTTCCGTTCAGCCGGGGTCAACCTGCGGGAAAAATAGGCACACGGGTGAAGGACCTTATCGGCCTTTCCGCTCTGGGATAGCACGGCTCCTATCCCTGAGTCCGAGGCGTCCACTTCAACCACAAACTGGCGACTAGGATCGGGCTGCACCAGAACAGGTGCAGACGAGAAGCGCCGTTTCAACTCCTTGAACGCGGCATCGCACCGATCCGACCAGGTGAAGGGGACTTTTGGAGTGGTCAGGGCTGTCAGGGGGCTAACTACCTGACTGTAGCCCTTAATGAACCTCCTGTAGAAATTTGCAAAGCCGAGGAACTGTTGCAGCTTCCTACGGCTGGTGGGTTGGGGCCAGTCTCTCACCGCCGCAACCTTGGCCGGATCAGGAGCGACGGAGTTGGGGGAGATGATAAACCCCAGGAAGGACAAAGAGGTGCGGTGAAACTCACACTTCTCACCCTTCACAAACAGCCGTTTCTCCAACAACCGCTGCAGGACCTGACGTACATGCCGGACATGAGTCTCAGGATCCAGAGAAAAGATGAGTATATCGTCTAGATATACGAAGACAAATCGGTGCAGGAAATCCCGCAAGACATCATTAACTAATGCTTGGAACGTCGCGGGGGCGTTTGTGAGGCCGAACGGCATGACGAGGTACTCAAAGTGACCTAAGGGGGTGTTAAATGCCGTCTTCCACTCGTCTCCCTTCCGGATCCGAACCAGGTGATACGCATTTCTAAGATCTAGCTTAGTGAATATCTGGGCTCCATGCAGGGGCGTGAACACTGAATCCAACAAGGGCAACGGGTATCGATTACGTACTGTGATTTCGTTCAGCACCCTATAATCAATGCATGGACGAAGTCCGCCGTCTTTTTTACCCACAAAAAAGAAACCTGCACCCATCGGGGAGGTGGAATTCCGGATCAACCCGGCGGCTAAAGAGTTCCGGATGTAGGTCTCCATTGATTCGCGCTCAGGTCGTGAGAGGTTGTACAGACTGCTGGACGGGAACTCAACGCCTGGAACCAAATCAATGGCACAATCGTACGGACGGTGGGGGGGAAGGGTGAGCGCCAGATCCTTACTGAACACATCCACAAGGTCATGGTACTCCCCCGGCACCGTCCCAAGATTGGGCGGGACTCTGACCTCCTCCTTAGCCTGGGAACCGGGAGGAACCGAGGAACCTAAACATACCCGATGGCAGGTTTCGCTCCACTGAGCCACTACCCCGGACGGCCAATCGATCCGGGGATTGTGTTTTAACATCCAAGGGAACCCGAGAATCACACGGGAGGTGGCAGGAGTCACAAAAAACTCGATCTCCTCCCGGTGGTTCCCTGACACCACCAGAGTTACTGGTGGTGTCTTATGTGTGATTAGAGGGAGTAGGGAGCCATCTAGTGCCCGCACCTGCACAGGCGAGGTAAGCGCCACCAGAGGGAGCCCTGCCTCCCTGGCCCATCTGCTGTCTAACAGATTCCCTTCAGAGCCCATGTCCACCAGTGCTGGGGCCTTCAGGGTTAAATCCTCATAAAGGATTGTAACTGGGAGTCGTGTGGCGATATGGGTATGCCCCACGTGAATGTTTTGGCCCACCCCTAACCCAGTTTCTAGGGGCGGGCGTTGGTGTTTAACCGCTCGGGGCTGTTCCTCACTTGATGCTCTATTGAGCCACAAACAAAGCACGCTCCGCGGACCAGCCTCCTCTGTCTATCTGGTGGCCTAAATGTGGCCCTGCTCGTGTCCATAGCTTCATCAGCAGGGGGAGCTGTAACCACACGGAGCGTAGAGGCCGTGGAGCGTGGGGAGGGCGGAACTCGGTCGGAACCGGAAGGGAGAGGGACGGCGCGTGCCCGGCCACGCCCTTCGTCTCGCTCCCGACGGCGTTCTTCTAACCGATTGTCTAATCGTATAACGAGATCAATAAGCCCGTCTAAATCCCGCGGTTCGTCCTTGGCCACCAGGTGCTCCTTCAGGACCAACGACAGTCCGTTTACGAAGGCGGCACGGAGGGCAGTGCTATTCCAGCCGGACCTCGCAGTCGCGATGCGGAAGTCGACTGCATAAGCACCTGCGCTCCGGCGCCCCTGTCTCATTGACAGCAGCACGGCTGAAGCGGTCTCTCCTCTATTTGGGTGATCGAACACTGTTCTGAACTCCCTCACAAACCCATCATATGTCAGAAGGAGCCGTGAATTTTGCTCCCAGAGCGCTGTAGCCCAAGCGCGTGCCTCACCGCGAAGCAGATTAATCACATTAGCTATCCTACTAGCATCAGTCGCGTACATGACGGGACGTTGTGCGAAGACGAGCGAACACTGCATAAGAAAGTCCGCGCACGTCTCCACACAACCCCCGTATGGCTCTGGAGGGCTTATGTATGCTTCAGGGGAAGGTGGGAGGGGTCGTTGAACGACCTGTGGAACGTCACTGTTGCGCACAGGATCGACAGGAGGGGGAGCCGCAGCAGCGCCCTGAGGGTGCGCTTCCACCTGCGCGGCGAGAGCCTCCACCCTGCGGTTAAGGAGGACGTTCTGCTCGGTCATTAGATCCAACCGAGCCGTAAAAGCGGTGAGGATTCGCTGCAACTCACCGATCATTCCTCCTGCAGACGCCTGTGCGCCCTGCTCTTCCATTGGCCGTTCAACAGCCGGTTGACGCCCCTCGGGGTCCGTGACGTTGGCCGAGATATGCTGTTGTGAAAGTGTAGGAACACGGACCCACAACAGGGGGCGCAAATGAACGGACAATGGAGGTAGCCAAATAACAACACTTTACTGTTGTGACAAAAAGCACAACAAACACAACAGATTACAACAATAGACAAGAAGTCAATTCACACAATGTGTCACGTGGGCAGGCTCGCAGATAAGAGACGTCTGTCCAAAGCAGAACCGGAACCACACGATTTCTTCCGCCACCGAACCCCGGGACTACTGGAGCCGCCAAGTCCCGAACTCCCAGGTGGCCACTGCCTCCGCGTGTCGGATCTGGTACTGCTGGCGAGGAACAAAAACAGTTAAAGGTGGGTGCGTGTGCACCCAGCAACCCGTATGGCGGGAAAACCACCTCCTCCTCTCGTCGGAAGAATGTCTGCTATTTCACGCACAAAAGTAACAAAGTGTTAATGTTGACAAAAGACAACACAGTCGGCTGAGAACAGTACCTTCAAGGTAGAGCGATATCTCGGCAAAGAGGTGGAGATGTCGTCCTGCTGATATACCACTGCTGATCAGATGATTGGTGACAGCTGTCATAGGCGATAAGTGACAGACAGGGTGCCCTCTGGTGGTGATGGGCCAGCAGTACCTCCTCTTCAGCGGCCCACACAACACTTATGTTTTTGGATTAAGCATTTAAGTGCTTTATGTACACTTCTCATGAAATTAATGATTACCTTGTGCCTAATGTGGAGCTACATTATTCCTTTCTTTGGATCCTGTTTGTGGAAACATTGTCATGTGGTGGAAAGGAACTCCTCTCATATGTCAGCAGAGTCCTCTCATTGGTTCTTGACTGGTTCCGTTCTGGATTTTTCTGGGGAAATTTGTTGGTTTTCTCAGTTTTGGAGGGAAGTCATTTTTTGGATCACACAGTACCATCAGTTAAGCTTTTCCCTGCTATTCATATTGGTACACTAATTGATTCTTTAAAGCCTCTACCGAGTTCTTTTAATCTCTGGTTCCTAGACTCGTGGGACTGGATTAGTTGCTGGGAGTGGGATTTCGGGACACTTTGTGTTTCCTCCATTCATTGGGTATTTATTTTCTAGGTTCTGGTTCTTTTTCGGCTGCAATGGGTTCTCCGTTGGATGGTCTCCGCTCTAAAGCAATTGGTTTTCGTGCTTTGTGGTTCCAGGAGTTTCGGTTCTGAATTTGTTCCTCGAGGTTCCTCTGATTCCACCATAAAGGTATGTGTCCCTGATTGTCGATCCCCTGATTCATTCATGTGTTTTGAAAAGCCTCCTGGCCACCCTCCAGATCATGCCTTCAGCCGGTCCCCTGACTTTTTCATGCACCAGGTTACACCTTGTACTTGTTCTGTCTACCACCCATTGTCTCCCTTACCTGTTTTCAGGCACCTTGTCAGTTACCCTTGGGATCTTCAGTCTTTTACGTCTATTGGTGCGTCGTTTGCCTCTGTTTGCTCCCCGTCCTGGGTCCCCCGCCGTCCCGTCCATTCTCAGGGGTGTGCGGCGTTATGGGGGGGGTGTTGTTTTGGCAGCCTCCAGGGATTGGCTGCCTCGAGTGGGGGGGTTCTGTCACGCCCTGCTTTGATCCAGGTTTTAATCCCTATTTTGCCCCTTCCTTTTACTCACTGGCGGCTTGGGTTTGGATTTAGTAGTTGTTTATTTTCAGTATCCTGGGTTCTATTTTATTTTGCTACTTTGTTACGTTTATACTTTAGCCATTGTTCATTCTATTCTGTCAGGATGGGTTTTCGTTGTTTATCACTTATTTGTGTTATGCTTCGGACGCGGTCGGAGCACCGACCCAGCGTTTGAAAGGACCCAGCATAAAATAAGCAGAGCACGGTTGAAAGGATAACAGAATTTAATAAACATAACAGTGAGCAGTGCTAAACAACCAAAAAGTCCGCGGTCTGGTGAGGTGGAAACACGGCGCGCTCTCAACAGCGCAAACGGTCCGGAGCCACAGCAGTTTGGACCCAGGGACCCCGCCGACACCCCCCAGGTGGCCGCGACAAACCAAGTCTGTGAAGAAAGAAAACATGAGGTGAGTCCAACTCCACACAGAGAGACACAACTCAAAGGTGCACGCAATCAGCAAACACTTCCTGGCTTAAATCTATACATCAGCTTCTTACCCTGCAGGCACGGAACAACTCAGTTCAAATCTCCACTGCAGCAGAAGCTGATTAGACAATTAGCATAACGTGACAGCTCACTAACACAAGGTGTGAGGGACACCAAATCCACTGTCATTACTTCATAAATGTCACCAAAAACTGAATTACCTCAGGAAGTGTGCTGAAGAGCGTGAGACCTCACCCAATCCTCCTTCACAGACTGTGGCGTCAAACCTGGAGCGTTCTCTGCGTCCGTGATGGTGAGATTGTTCTCCTGACGTCGATCTCACACGTCTGCTCACAAGGTCAAGTCTCTGGCAATCACACACTGTGCATTCAAGGTTTAAATGCAGCAATCTCTGATCAAGACAAAATACACCACAGCTGTGAGTCCTGATGATCTGCGTGTGAAAACAAGCCTCAGGTGTTCAGGGTGAGGTCCTAATGCTCAGCCACTCAGTCCTGAATGCATACCACCTGGTGGGAGAAACAGAAAACAAAAACCAAGCCAGCCAAACACCCCAGCCCACAACAGTACCCCACCCTCACGGGAAGCCTCCCGGCGACCACACGGACCTGGGCCAGAAAAAACAAAGCCCTCCTCCAGGGACCATGGCTGGAATGTTGGCTGGGAACAAAAAACACCTCCTGCAGCTTCAGTTTCGGCTCCTTGTGCTGACGATCCAGCTGGGAAAGGCCCGTCTCCAGGAGCTGTGCGTTACTGTGCTCTGACGACAGCTCCATCATCAGCTGCTCCACCTGCAATGTTAATTTCTAAATGCAGTCATTGATCATCTCAATGTTGAGCCTCTCCAGCTCTTCCCTCAGCTGGATAACGCACGCTTCCAGCCGCCTCTTCTCTGTCAACAGGGAACTCCGTGCCGAGACCATCACTCTCATCCTGGAGCTCATCCTTTCCCACCCTGAGCCTGTCTGCAGCAGACTGCTCCGCAGCTGACACTCCAGTGCAGAGACATCCTTTGTTGACTTTAATGGTCTTGCCCTCTGTTTCATTTAGCCAACCTGTTAGAGTCCCCACCTTTGCGTTCATTCCTGTCGACTCTTGCTTTAGTTGTTCACTTTGCATAATTTTGGCCAGGAGTTCTTGAACCTGTGCACTCAGCCTTCTTCCGACTATGTGTTAAAGTCTGCTTAGTCATAAAACAAAAAAAAAAAGACAAACACAAACAACCATACCAACCCCCCTCCCCAGAGGACCGTCCCATCAAACCCCAGGAAGAGGAGAAAAGAAAAAACACAACCCAAACTTAACCTTGCAAACAAAAAAAACTCTTACACCCCCCCCCCCCCCCCCCCCCCCCGGACGACATGTAGGGACCAACACCCCCCAGAGGACATCCCGCCAGCTCCAGGAGTAATAACCACAGCCGAGGTCCCTCTGGGATCCAAAGTCACCCACGGGGACTCCCAGCGCCTCCCAGAGGACCGTTCCATCAAACCCCAGGAGACGCCCCCCCCCATGACTAACAGACCCAGCCCCGGCCGTCCACGGCTAGATGGACCCACAGCCCTTTCCCCCCCAGAGGACACCACAGTCACACCCTGAGGGCGGAAACTGGGGGGAAAAAAAAAACATACAAACAAAACAACAACCCCAACCCCACCCCCTCAGCGCAGTGGAAACTGGAAGTATGTCCAGTGTCACCAACCACGACTATACCCCAAAAGTCAACCGGGAGGAGTGGAACAGCGGTAATGGTGTACGGCACAAGACGGCGCCACCCCTCCGACTTTTAAACCAGCCACCAGCTGCGGGTATATTCCACTGCCCCAAACCTCAGCTACGCCGATGGCGTACGGCTCAAAGGTGCGCTGAAGCCGGAGGTGGAACAGGGAACCAACAAAAAAAAAACAACACCCCGACCCCCCCCCCCCCTCCCGGATGCAGAGGTCACCTGGGAAACGCCCAGCACAACCAAACTGCACCACCCCAGCAACGCCGACAACCTACGGCTCACACAGCTGGAGCCAGAGGAGAAGAGAGGGCACAACAAAAACAAAAAAAAGAAAAAAGAAAAAACAACCCAATTACCCCCCCCCCCCATCACCCCCCAGAGGGCCGTCCCATCAAACCCTGGGAGGTGAAACCAAAAGAAATAAAAAAGAAAGACTAACAGACTAACATAAAGTCACCTGGGTCAAACTATGCTCCAGACAGCCTGCATTTTCAACTCCACCAGACCACAGACAGTGCTTAAAAACCCACAAAAACAACAAATTAACCCCTGATAAAAACACCTCATACTAAAACAAGAAACAGATAATAGACCAATAAAAAAAAACTAACATTGGCCTACATCGTCAAGTGCAAAGAATGGAAAAACATTGTGTTTTCCATCCTTTGAACCTGAACGGTAATGTGACTCTGTCACCAACAAAGGGAGCCAAAGTGCCAAATAAGAAAATCCCCGTGGTAACAGAGTAAAAACCCACTCACACTGCTGTAAATGACAGCAGGTTATAACAAACAGCTTAACGTGCCAACTAAATACCACCGGGGCTGCTACAACAGGCGTCAGAGCCAGCTGCACGGGAGGAGACGGGGCTACAGCCGTAACAGCGGGGTGCGATGCGACCCAAGCTGTAAACTCCGCCATGCGCGCACCAACGCGCACAACCCGGGCGGAGAGCACCCGCAACTGATCCCGGATCAACTCCAACATCTGCTGCAGCCTTCCCGGCAAAAATACCATCTCTGCTTCCGCTGGTCCATTGTTAAATGGCCAGAGACTACTGTTATGTTTCGGACGTGGTCGGAGGTGGAAACACGGCGCGCTCTCAACAGCGCAAACGGTCCGGAGCCACAGCAGTTCGGACCCAGGGACCCCGCCGACACCCCCCAGGTGGCCGCGACAAACCAAGTCTGTGAAGAAAGAAAACATGAGGTGAGTCCAACTCCACACAGAGAGACACAACTCAAAGGTGCACGCAATCAGCAAACACTTTGTCAGATCCCGCTTCATACATATAAGACCAGCTCTTCGTCTCTGGGGTCCGACCTTCGTGTCTCCGTGGGTATTACCCGGCGGGGCTGCACAAAGGCTGTTTAAGCTGGTGGCGAGGAGATTCGTCTAGCCGCTCACTGCCTCCATCCGGACGTCCACCCCGCTGACGCTGATCTCGCACCCCGGTCGAATAGCCTCCTTCTGGAACCAGGATACGAGCCGGCCACGCCCGTTAACGGCAGCTCTCCTCTTATGGATCAGGGCTCTTGGAATGTTGCTAGATTTTAAATTTAGTGACTCGTACAGCGAGTCCCCAGGATGCGTTAATTTCGTTAAAAACCAGACTAACCTTTTAGAGCACTTTTTGATGTTATACACCCAATAAACTTTAACTTTTACACCTTAAGAAGAATCAACAAATCCAATGTCCGAGCCTTAACACTTTAACTGCATGCTTGGAAATTTATTGCAGGTTTTGCAAGTGCTGACAACATAATCAATATCGGTTATGTGATGATAATTTCACAACAGTAATTCAAATATAATCAGAATAATGATTGGCAGAGATTTTTGTTTTTGATTCGATAATGCTATCTGATCTTACTCTGACTGGACTGGATTAACTTCTCAACAAATTTCCTAGGAGTGAGGGAAGGAGGTCTTTTGATGTTAAAATCCCCAGTTCGATGAACTTGGTCTCCTCTTCATCAGCTTTTAGTTGTTAGCTGACCACGATCCTTGTGATGTTGTAATCCTTCAGGAAATAATCCACATAAGAGTTTATATCCTTCAGGAAATAAATCCACATAAGAGTTTATTCCTTCTTCAATCAACCAAAAGTTGATCTAATCCATTCTGGAAAGATGTGATGTTCCATGAGAGAGAAAACGATGAAACTTCCCCACTCAGACTTAAGGCCAGTGATTATTCTCCAATGCTCTGCTACTCCATGACTGGACGGCCTGAGTGGGAGTTGAAAACTCTCTCAAATAATCTCTTATGTCTCCAATCCTCTCGCTCCTCGATTCCAATTGCAGCTCACAAGATGGTCAAGTCTTGTGATCTCCTCGTAGCAGCGGAGAAGTGACAACAGCACCTCTCCCTGGAAGAATAACCCCGTTTCCTGTTGTTGTACAGTTTTTATACGAAAATTCTTGCTGTTGCTGGGGTGATCTTAGTAACCATGGGGATGATGATGAGTCCAAACCTCCTCCCTTACCCCCTTCTTTTACTGGAAGCCATCTGGAGAACATTTCCTGGCTACCGGTAACTGATGTCCCGATTGTCAGTAAATCTGTTGCGCAAGTTTTGTTATGTGTCGGACGCAGCTCGGAGAACCGACCAGCGTTTGAAGGACAGTCTGTGAAAGAGGAGGGGGTGAGGTCTCACGCTCGTCAGCACACTTCCTGAGGTACGTTAGATTTTGTGACTAACAGTTATACAGTCAGTAAATGTGGTGTCCCTCACACCTTATTGTATTGAGCTGTTTGTTAGTCATGTATCAGCTTCCACTGCGGTGGAGTGTTGTGAACTGGATGTTCCATGCCTGCAGGTTGGAAGCTGATCAGCAATCAAGCCAGGAAGTGTTTGCTGTTTGTACACCTTTAAGTGTTCTGTGTGTAGAGTGTGGACTCACATAATGGTTCCTTCTTTCACAGACTCGGTTGTTGCGGCCACCTGGGGGGTGTCGGCGGGGTCCTTGGGTCCGAAACAGCTTCTGGCTCCGGACCGTTAGCGCTGCTGGGAGCGCACCACGCCAGGCCGCACCTTTTTGTTATATTATCTTTGTTATATTATCACTGTTATGTATTAAATTCAGTTAGCCTTTGAACCGTGCTCTGCTTATTTCATACTGGGTCCTTCAAACGCTGGTCGGTTCTCCGAGCTGCGTCCGACACATAACAAGTTTCCTGTTTTTCTGTTTAACACATCTTTTCCGAGAATTCATTCTTTCTAAATCATGTAATATTAATCACATTTAATCATATTCAATCATTTCATTTCAATTCTTTTTCACATAAAAACATTTCATATGATCATATACAACATTTTCATTAATTATTATTTATTTCATATCTTATTACTTCTTAATGTTCTAAACAGTTGTTTTTATCATCAGCCCTTCTGGCCTTGCTTGCGACATCATCAACTTCTTCTTTTGTCTCTGCACAAAAACAGCTTTTCTCATTTCCTCTTTTTAACAGCCAGAAAAACAACTCATATAATCATTCATTTCATTTATTTGTAAAACACATTCTTCTAATCAACTTTTACTTTTTATCACATTAATTATTCATTTAATCATTTTTATGTTAGAATCATTCTCAGATTTTACTTGTAACATATTAATAGTTCATTTGATCATACTTTGTCATTTTAAAATCATCTTAGACATATTCCATCGTCTTCACCACTGAGTTCATTCCGTGGGCCTCTCCATCTGCAATGGAAAAGTCCGGTATGACCTCAGTCACTCCAGGAAAGTACCAAACACTGTTCAGTTTATTCCAACAACGTGTGTATTAATCCAATGGCACGTATTATATTCCAAGATGAAAACAAGCTGAAAGCAAGCTTAAAGTCATCTTTCTTGACACCCCCTCCATGACTTGAAGCTCTGCCGATCTCTTTTATACTTCCATAAAAACATCCCCGTCGTCATCGATAGGGTGAAGGGTGAGCACCTCTTTCTCATCCACCATCGGAGACAGAACAGGAGGCGCTGGAGTTGAACGACACTCGTCCAGCACCACGTACTCCTCCTCGCCCATCTGTAGATTGCTGTCGCCGTCGGAAGGCTGCTCCTCCATCTGCGATGCTTGTGATGGTAAATCCGATGTAGATGGTGTTGCCTCATATTCCTGAGATGATAATCCGTCATGGAACGATGGTGCACATGGTGAAGCGGGGGTTACAGGTGTATAACACGGGGTAACTGGTGTATTCGGTCGTGGTGGTGATGCATCCTTCGATTGAGGTGAAGTTGCAGCGTGAATATCCTCAGGCTCAGGCTGTTGAAGGTGGTCCTCCAGGAACACCTGCGTGAGGGCCTCCAAACACCAGTTTATATCCTCGGTCTGCACTCCAACCTCCACAGTGTGCTGTGGAGATGAACGTGGAACTGGTGGTAGTGAAGGACCAATGGCCACGATCCGGCCATCAGCAAGATGAGATGTAGAAAATCTTATTCCAGTAGGATACATCCACATTTTGGAAAACACAGGGCAATACGTATATCCTTCTGATGACACTATAGTATCAGCTCGTAATTGATCAACCACAAGGGAATGCCAAATCACGGTTGCCTCAGCCTCAATTTTCAGGTATGTTGCTGTTGGTACCTGGGGCACAAAAGATGTATCCTTCCGTCCCATTATTCCTCGCGCCACTTGGACAGCGAAGCTGTTGTTGTAACACGTCGGGCACCACAGAGTCGGTGTTACCTCCCAGAGGTAGATCACTTGTTCCAGGGTGGCTTGACAATTAATACATCTTATATCCCCCTACAGTGTAAGAGGACACATTAGTCTTTTAATAATTATATTGCAAGCAAGCAAAAGAGTTTGTCGGGATTATTCCGATGCACGCCAAAGCTGCCTCATGATCACCGTAGGAGATGGGGATGGTGATGACGTTACCATTCCCGTAGTAGCTGAAGAAGCTGTACGCGGGAAGCAAGCGTCATAGGTCGTAAACCATATCAGCAGGAGTAGTTGGCTAACCATAGACAGCCAATATAAGGATGATAATATTCCCCATCCTATGGCCCAAATTATGATTAGTCCAAGTTTGTAGAGCCAAGGTTTCTTGCGTTGTACGGCTCCAGTTAACGTAGCTATGTACGCCAATAGGGTCAGGACCATCACAGCTTCGCACACAATGTCAGCTATTACTGCCGGGGCGTAAAAGATTGCTATCATATCTATCACCATCCAAATTGTAATCGATGTGTACTGCCATATTCCCCAACAGTCAAATTGGAGATTAAAGCGACCGAGGACATGAGTGATGAATAAAGACAACCCTAAGTCACTCTGACCGTAGTGCAGATTGATGATCGCCAATCTGACACATCCATGTAGTAGCGTTACTATTCGTAGTGGTTGTCGTAAGTCCCAACGGCCGACACAGCAGTATAGCAGCCAAATTAACAGTAGTGCTACAAATTCCACTCTACTCACTTTGAAGATGGTGTCAGTTATGCCGCCAGTAGTATTGGTCATCGTGTTCTCCTATTTTCTTTACTTATCTCCTTAAGTTGGTGTGCTGTTATGTAGATGCTTCTTCCTCCTTCACTCCCCCAAGGCAGAATGAACAGGGCGTGTCTCGGTGTCAAGCTTTGTAGGCTCCATAGCTCCTCCCCTAATGGAGGAGGGGCTTCTTTTCACTGCGTTGTGTGCTCCTCCCACACAAGCGCAGGGCGGCTGCGAAACTTACTTTTAGCAAAACGTATCCAATTACTGCAGCAATAATTAATCCTACTATGGTTAACAGATAGGGCCAAAGATATCCAAATAAATGTCCAATCCAACCAGTCACTACTTCGAGACCTTCTTTGATGACTTCTCCGGTCTCTACAGCGAAAGTGGTGATGGCTTCTCCAGCGACTATTTGCGTTCTTTCCCACCAAGAACATTCATGCCGACTTCTTCCTTCTCCACAGCTAAGCCAATGTTCTGCAGGCGATTCACATGTACCATTATTGTCAATCTGATTGGGCCCCAACCATTCGTAACCAACAATTTCTTGCCCTTCACACAGACTTTTCTTGAAAGCATATCCTTCTTCAAGCATTATCACAGGATCTCCTACAAATGGCACTATGTGACCTAGGATTTGCCTCCTTTTCAACATTCCATGTCCCAGGACAGCCTTGGCACAGCCAACGTTGGGTGGAAAAGCTCTTATCCATTCGCCCGCACGGTTCTTCTACCAAACTGTTTGATGGCCATAAGTGTTATACTCGCCGTCATAGTAAGCATCACAATATCCCTCCCAGCCAGGAACATTTCTACAATTTTGACGGGCAAGACTTATTGTGCATGTAGTATTAAGCTCATTACAAATCATTTTCCATGGCCGTGGCGTAACATAAGGATCTGGTCTCCAGAGTAACCCAGACCAAGTATCTCTATCTCTGGAGTAGACTGTGGCAATGTATTGATATTTAACCCAATAATTATCACTTTGATCTAAACAGGGCAATACCCAATCTTCAATTTCAAATCTCTCCATTCCCCACCAGGTAAGGTCCTCACTACGCTTAAGTCCTTCTTTCCAGGCTTGAAGGGTCCCCTTAATGGTTGGAATCTGTAATAACTTCGTACAGTTATATACCCATCTTAGCCAATTGTCTATCTTAATTTGGTCTATGGGACATCGGGGGGATTTACCAGAACTTGCAGCCAAACTACTATGATATTCTGTCTCATGTAAACTTACATAAATTTTATGCGCCACGCATTGATCAATTTTATCAAAATCATCCTGAGGTACTGACCTTAGCTCATCAGGTTTTGGTAGTTTTTGCACATAAAAATTTGCTTTATATGGACTTTTCAAACTATGCCCAGTCCACATGTATCCCTTTGGAAAATTCCCCTCGAAGTGTCTCAGCGGAACGCTCCAGACCCACGGAAGGGTATCGTTAAGCCAATCATCATGTTTTGCTTCTTGTATTTGTCTCCAAACAATCCTGTCTATCAAATCAGTAACTGGTGTAAGCACCATGTAATTTTGAGATTTACATCCAATAGGTCGATTCCAATAACATCTATCTAATTTTGCTATTTTTTTCTTTCACACAATAATCATTAAGCTCCTTAGCTCTCTTTCTAATCTCATTATCATTAATTTTAACTTTTGGTTCTAATACTCGCTGTGTATCTTGTGTTGGCGATACAGGGAGTAATTTAGTTCCTCTCTGGGTTGGTAATATCTTTGTGGATCCCACCGATCCTTCTGGTGAGATGACGGTAGGTTTGGAGTATGATATTCCTGCTTCTATGTCGGTAAAGTTGTTCAACGGAGGGATTATTGTAGATGTAGTATCCACTTTCGGCACTCTGCTGCGGGTGTTGTCACAGGTGAGGTTGTAATTTCCCCAATGTTTCCAGGTAGGCATTATCATTCTGCAAACATCATGTCTTGGTAATGCTGGAAAAACAGCTTCTTTTTCCCAATATCCTGCTCGATAGCCCAGTAGTACTCTACATCCCCATGAGCAATACCAGGCAGGCTCGCCAGGTTCAGGTCTTATCCAAGTGCAGCCTACTTCTCTTCGCTCTTTTTGTTTTAGCTGTAAGATAGTTGCCACGATAATCTCTTTATCCCTCACTTGTAAGTCTTGAAGGATTTCTGCTCCGGTGGTCAGGTTGTAATTGGTAGTGACGGTTGGAAATTCTCCACTGTTGTTCAAGTATTGCAGCCACTTGGTCTTCTGCATGTGCTGAGTTAGGTTCTTCATCTTTGCCCATTTTTCTGTAGAATTCTGGTCCCATATCATATAGGTGTTTCTTGATTCAACTCCCCAACATGTCTGTTGAAAAGTTTTAGTTGTTGCATACTGGACCCTGATATGGGTTAAGGTCCAGGGCGTACTACCATAATGGTACAGGATGGCTAGAAGTACAGCAATGCCGACTAATAATGCTGTAAGTCGGGCCATCCAACTCCAACATTGGAGGCACTTTTTCTTCCCCAGCCAGCTTTGTTGCTGCTGTTGCTGCTGCTTTATTTAAACATTTTCGTAGTAGGGTTCACTTGGTATTGGTGGCAGCGGCTCCTGCCTTCGAGGTTGTTGCAGTAGTGGCATTTCTATGCCAAATTCTCTTTCTCTTGGTCTTTTGTTGATTCCTCGAGGTTGCGTGGTGATCACGTAGTCTTCCTGTAGTTCTGTCATCTTGGAGATAGACGATCTTAGGTGCTGTTGCTTGTCTCGTGCTCTCCCCAGGGACACTTGATACTCGTTGCTGAAGAAGAGTGTTTAACAAGGGAGAGGGCCACGGGAGTCTAATATCCAGTCCTCGCCACGCCCATTGCCAAATGACAACTGTTACTTCCTTCATTTCAGGCGGTGGTCCCTGGGGTGTGAAGAAACATTGTGAAGGTGCAGGATTCAATTCTCTGCGTAGGTTCAAGATGTCCTCATAGGCACTCCAATATGCCTCTCCCTTGTAGAAATACTGTGCTATCACAGAGTACAGAGGAGTTGATCTACGAAATAATCCTCTTCCCGACTTTATGCCAAGTCGTATCAGTACAGCCTTTGGGGGTTGCCAAAGTCCCACTAGTGCTCTGGTTCGCCATCCTCTTCTAATAGGCGGAATACTTCCACCCTTTTCGATGTCAACGTTCTGTACTGTCGTACATATTGGCAAAGTTTGGTTCTCAATCAAATAAAAAGCTGATTGTGCTTCTTTTTTCTGAAGTCTTTTAAACATGTAAGGACTACTGGTCCAAATCTGGAAAGATCCAAGCCAAATATCCACATACATTCCTTGTAATGGATCGACATAATTAGGTCCCCATCTTATTTTAAATCTATAGCCCCTTTTCTGTACATACACCACGTTCAAGATGCAGGGGTATATGTTTGGACACCGGGGAATTGGGTAAAACTTCCATCCGACCCCGGGGCAATTCCAGTGTTGTCCCACTTTTTCCAAGATAGGTTCTAGAGGAGTATATATTCCAGGCGCTTTAAGATCAGCAGTTCTTGTATATGAGTCATTATCTACAAAATATCCTCCTGTTCCCAACAACCATCCTTTTTCTTTGTAATCCTTCTGCGGCCAGTTTAAACATATTTTCTTGTGGGGTAGTTCCAAATATGGTGCAGGTCCTTTTGGCCCGGAACGTAGACTATTTACATTATTTTCATCCAATTTGAAAGTCCGCCGCATGATTCAGAGTGAATCGTTACTCTGCCTTTGGTCTCCTTCTTTTCTTGCCAAAATACACCACCATAGGGGACAGTTGTTGTCTCTTAATGAGATGTGTGTAGATGGGAGATGGGTGTTCAAGTTCTGAATCCATTCCTCTCCACGCCCATTTCCACACCGTAACGACCACTCTGTCAGGCTTAGGGAGGGGTCCCTCAGGGACTCTCTGTGTTTGATTTGGGGGCACATAGCTCCATAAATCTTGCCAAGACTGCCAAAAATTATATCCAGAATATCTGGATTGAGTTAGGGCTACAAAAAGGGGAGCTGTAGGTTTGTCCTCTTGATCCGTAGGTTCAATTTGAAGCTGAATCTTCATTGCCTGATTACAGTTCCAAACTCCTCTATTATAGAGGAAAATGAAGTGTTGGTTTGTAAAAATCACTGGTACGGTTGGGGGCATGAAGCCCTCACAGTCCAGAGTTTTCTCAACAATTCTCAAATTTAATGTCTGGTTATCTAATACGGGATATCTGGGGTCTTGCTGTCGTCTGTCCAATTGACGTTTCATGCTGGGGCTTGTCGTCCAGATCAAGTACTGGTTAAGGTATATTTCAACGTAGACTCCTTGGAGTGGCTCCACGTAATTAATCCCCCATCTCACTGTGAATCTTAGGCCCTTGATTTGTAGGTAAACCACATTAAATATCCATGGGTATGTATCTGGACAACTTGGAATCGGGTGGGACATTTTTCGGCGTCCGTATATATACCAATATCGCAGACTTAGATCACTCAGCACTCGGTCAGAAAGTATCCTCTGTCCCGTTGTCTCTGTGAATACGGCATCTCTTTTATACTCATAGTGTGAAACAAAATATCCTTTAGATGCTAGCTTCCAATTTTCTTCTTCAAAGTCTTTCTCTGGCCAATGTAGGTATAGTTTTTCAGCACCGAGGACATTTTGTATGTAGGGTCCAAATCTTCCTCGATTATTAATAACGGGTACTCTATTTACACTTGGTCCTTGCGACATTTTGCAACCAGCCGCTTCTTTTTACTTCTTCTTTGTCCCACGGAAGATGGAGGGAAATATCCAGCGATTCCGAGACTTTCTTGATTTTTCCTCACCTTGAGTCGTTTGGTCTGACTGCTGCTGTTCCTCCAGGAGTTCAACGCGTGCTCCGACAGAATAAACCCCCACATAGGGAACCAGCACCATCAGCACTGTGAGCCGCACCCTAACTGTTTGGTCCGGCCTACTAGGAGTGTCCACTCTGCTAGCCACTCCCCCTCTAGATTGTATCCTCCTCTTCCTCACCCATTCCTCGGGTGTCACGTGGTACACAGCTGACTTCTTTTTTGGTCTTGCTGCTTTATTTCCCCAGGCATCTAATCCAGTGGTGAAATAATACATAAGGGTTTCTCTGCCCCCTTTTTCTTGTGGCACCTCTTCTGCATCTTCCAGTAGAATTTCTGGGTTTTTTAGAACTTCCTCTATCAATTTTGCCCAAGTTGTCAATTCCCAAGGGCCAATCCATCCTTCTTCTTGGGCTTTTTGCTGCTGATCATCTGTCAGTCCTTCCATCATGTCTGTATATCCAGGTCGCTCCGGATCTCTGTATACTCTGAACACAAGTGGAATTTGTACTGCATCTATTGGAGGGTCATAAGCTTGTCCGTACTCTGGACCCTGGGACCAATTTTGCTGTATAGCTTCATGCAACAAAGACGGCTTTCGTTCACTACCTCCTGCAGCTTGGTCACTTCCTCCTGCTCCAGTTGTGTCCAACATCAGATAGACACTTGGGGCCATTGGACTCACGTCACCGCCGCCTTGATTCCCCTCAGCTTGATCAGGCGCAGTTGTTGCTGCAGGATTAGCCCAGCAGGTTTCATTGGTGTGACAGGTCCTCAGAGAGTCTAAAAACCTTCTCACTTGCCATCCTTCTGCTTTTACCACATGCAGTAGTCTTCCCATATGAGTTTTTGCTTTACACACCAGGCAGTATTCGATGTTTTGTCCATTCCAATAGCATGAACACACCTGCATATCCACAGTGTCTCCACGTAAGTCCCACTGGGTGTAAAAGACCATTCTTGGCAAGTGGGTTAGTCGGCATAACCCACATACCAGTGCATCCAAAACCTTCACCGGCTTGTGAAGTAATTGCTTGAATTCGTATTTTGCCCCATTTGGAATTGGGGGTTTTCTAAGTCCCGGTCCTGACCATTGGACCGTCAGGTGTACGTCTCCACGACAAATCACACAGTGATTCTCAACTTTTTTCCATTGTAATAACTCCTTTTCATTAGATAAAAATCCTTTCTTTGCATGAGATAAAATCCTCAGGGCTCTGCCTGCCCAGAGGTCTTCTCTTGTTCTTCTTAAGGCAACCACCCCATTGACAGTGGCCATTCTGATGAAGGGTGGAAGTTCTTGGGTGTTTGTGGCCATATTTAGCTCCTGGTTTCGTCTAGTTAGGAGTTGGCTTCAGCTGCTCCACTCCTTGGATTCCTTTCCTCTTCAACTCTACTGTGTTACTATCCAGTATCTTCACTACCGTATCTGTGGTCTCATACTTAGGTTTAACAGCAGTGTTAGTTGGGTGATCTCGTGCTCTCACCCACACCTTCTGTCCAACCTTGAATGGGATCTTTGGTTCTGGTTCTCTGTCCCTTTCAATCTGACTCCTCCCCACTTCCGGTGTCGAAAATGGGCGTTGGTTCAGTTCTTGCGAAGGGGTGGGCCTGCCGGCACGTTGGCGGTCATTCAGGGCCTGTCCAATTTCCAGGGCCTTAGTACTCCACTCCTTCGTGTTAGCATTTTTTCCGATCCAGTTTTTCACCAGTCCAATAGCCCTTTCTACAACTCCATTTGCTTGTGGGGTGTATGGGGGCGAGTAAATTCTCATTACTCCATTTTTCTGGCACCACTGGTCGACCTGAGCATTACGGAAATGTGTTCCATTATCCGTTCTCAGCTCCTTAGGTATCCCCAGATTTGAACACACTTGATCCAACATGCTGATCACACTGCTGCCGTTGGCTTTTCTCACAGGCTTAACAGTCACATAGCCTGACATAGAGTCCACAAGCACCAACAGATACTTTTCTCCTTTCTTACCGGTCACCCCCATGGGCCCGGCAACATCCATGCATACTGATCCCCATGGAACAGTACTCTTTATGGTGAAACCATCCACCCTTTGTCCTCATCGTCCTGCATTGTATCGACCACATACTTCACAGTCTTTGAGAACTCGGCAGACTTGATTTCTCGGAATCCAAAGTTGCAGCTTCTCCAGCTCCTTCCGTGTGGGAATGGTGCCTGCATGGCCAAGCGCTTCATGTACGGCCAGTACCACTTCTTTCACGGACTCTTTTGGAACTACCCTTCCCTTGGGTGTCTGTTCCCACTTCTCGATCCCGACAACGACGACTTTTCTCAGCTGCACATAGCGGTCCACTTCTTCGTTTCCGCTCCAATGTGCTCCTTCTTTTACATGGGCTTTCTGATGTACAACATCTAAGTCCATTGTTAGCCTCAACTCGGCTATTTTCTTCCATAAATCCATATGAGCTACAGGCTTCCCCTTAGCTCCCTCGAATCCATTTTCTTCCCAAATGGATAAGTCCTCTTTCAGGGCTTGTGCGCAGTAATGACTGTCTGTAACCACTTTAGCCTTTTTTACTTTCCTCTTGTTTAACTCCAAGAGTCCTTCTAGTATTGCTGTAACTTCCCCAGCTTGGGCACTCCCTGGCGTTTGACCTTTCCGACGATATTTCTCCTTATCTTGATACTTCAGAATATAGCCCCAATGAGCTACATTGTCTGTTCCTTTCTTTGATCCATCAGTGTACATAGTCCAGTCGTATGGCTCCACAGGGAGTTGCGTCTCCTTTGATAACTTTTTTGTCGCCGACTGATTTGGCCCAATTTCCAGCTCAGGGTCTAGCAGGATGTCCTCCCACCTTCCCCATCTGGCATTTGTGGCTTTAGTACTCTCAATTGTTCCTTTTCTTAGGAACCGGTGGACTTGACTTTGAGTGATGACTTTTATTCCCTGTCCTTGTGCTAGTTCTTTCAATCAATCAATCAATCAATCAATTTTTTTTATATAGCGCCAAATCACAACAAACAGTTGCCCCAAGGCGCTTTATATTGTAAGGCAAGGCCATACAATAATTATGTAAAACCCCAACGGTCAAAATGACCCCCTGTGAGCAAGCACTTGGCTACAGTGGGAAGGAAAAACTCCCTTTTAACAGGAAGAAACCTCCAGCAGAACCAGGCTCAGGGAGGGGCAGTCTTCTGCTGGGACTGGTTGGGGCTGAGGGAGAGAACCAGGAAAAAGACATGCTGTGGAGGGGAGCAGAGATCGATCACTAATGATTAAATGCAGAGTGGTGCATACAGAGCAAAAAGAGAAAGAAACAGTGCATCATGGGAACCCCCCAGCAGTCTACGTCTATAGCAGCATAACTAAGGGATGGTTCAGGGTCACCTGATCCAGCCCTAACTATAAGCTTTAGCAAAAAGGAAAGTTTTAAGCCTAATCTTAAAAGTAGAGAGGGTGTCTGTCTCCCTGATCTGAATTGGGAGCTGGTTCCACAGGAGAGGAGCCTGAAAGCTGAAGGCTCTGCCTCCCATTCTACTCTTACAAACCCTAGGAACTACAAGTAAGCCTGCAGTCTGAGAGCGAAGCGCTCTATTGGGGTGATATGGTACTACGAGGTCCCTAAGATAAGATGGGACCTGATTATTCAAAACCTTATAAGTAAGAAGAAGAATTTTAAATTCTATTCTAGAATTAACAGGAAGCCAATGAAGAGAGGCCAATATAGGTGAGATATGCTCTCTCCTTCTAGTCCCCGTCAGTACTCTAGCTGCAGCATTTTGAATTAACTGAAGGCTTTTTAGGGAACTTTTAGGACAACCTGATAATAATGAATTACAATAGTCCAGCCTAGAGGAAATAAATGCATGAATTAGTTTTTCAGCATCACTCTGAGACAAGACCTTTCTGATTTTAGAGATATTGCGTAAATGCAAAAAAGCAGTCCTACATATTTGTTTAATATGCGCTTTGAATGACATATCCTGATCAAAAATAACTCCAAGATTTCTCACAGTATTACTAGAGGTCAGGGTAATGCCATCCAGAGTAAGGATCTGGTTAGACACCATGTTTCTAAGATTTGTGGGGCCAAGTACAATAACTTCAGTTTTATCTGAGTTTAAAAGCAGGAAATTAGAGGTCATCCATGTCTTTATGTCTGTAAGACAATCCTGCAGTTTAGCTAATTGGTGTGTGTCCTCTGGCTTCATGGATAGATAAAGCTGGGTATCATCTGCGTAACAATGAAAATTTAAGCAATACCGTCTAATAATACTGCCTAAGGGAAGCATATATAAAGTGAATAAAATTGGTCCTAGCACAGAACCTTGTGGAACTCCATAATTAACTTTAGTCTGTGAAGAAGATTCCCCATTTACATGAACAAATTGTAATCTATTAGACAAATATGATTCAAACCACCGCAGCGCAGTGCCTTTAATACCTATGGCATGCTCTAATCTCTGTAATAAAATTTTATGGTCAACAGTATCAAAAGCAGCACTGAGGTCTAACAGAACAAGCACAGAGATGAGTCCACTGTCCAAGGCCATAAGAAGATCATTTGTAACCTTCACTAATGCTGTTTCTGTACTATGATGAATTCTATGTTCAATGCACTCCAATATCTAGCCAGGACTGCTAGTTCTTTTTCTTCTGGTGGATATTTTCTCTCAATAGAAGACAGAGTATAGCTCCACAATGTTACCATACCCCCTCCTTCATTGCTTACTTTTACCACCGAATCCTCTTCTTCACAGCTTATTTCGGCTAGCAGACGAGTAGTCAGACTACGCGGCTCCAGCCTAACTGCGTCTTGAATGGCTTTCTTTAGCTTTTCCAAGCAATCCTGATCTGTAGCTGTCCAAATCCATTGCTTTTGCTCTTGTCCATCAGGTTTCTTCTTGAGACGAGCATAAAGGGGCTTTGCGTATTTCTGATAATGTGGAACGTGATCTCTCACATAGTTACACAGTCCCAATATTTTCTGTAGGTCATTCTCAGATTGAGGTGGTTTAATCTGACTCAATTTTTCTCGGTATCCTTCTGAGAGTCCCAAGTCTGATGATACCTGGAATCCCAAATAGTTAACCTTGAATTGTCCAAACTGACATTTCTTCAGGTTGAGTTTTAATCCAGCTTCTGTGAGCTTCTGTATCACCTTTTGCAGCCGCATTAGGTGTTCATTTTCATCATCATCTGCGATAAACACATCATCGATATAGACTGTTACTCCCAGATCTTTCAATATTTCCATTACTGCTGCTTGGAACACATTTGGTGAATTTCTGTATCCCTGTGGTAGTCGTAGCCACACATAGCTTTTCCCTTTATGTGTGAATGCGGTTTTCCCTTGTGACTGTTTTGCCAATCGCAGGGAAAAGAATCCATTTGCCAGATCAATGCATGATTTGTATTTCTTAATTTGGAGCGTTTTCAGTGCTCCTTGGGGATTTATCAAACTTGCTCTATTGGCTATTGTTCGTCGATTGAGAGCCTTGAAGTTGATTACAGGTCTCCAGCCTCCTCCTGCCGACTCTGGCTTCTTAACCGCTTGGATGGGGCTGTTAGTGATCGGGTTTAATTCCACTCGAATGATCCCCAAAGCTTCCAATTCTTTTACTATTTTATCCATTTCCTCAACCGCTCCAGGGTTCAAGGGATATTGTCGCACTGGTGGATGTACTCCTCCTTCGATGACATGAATGTGTTTAGTCCCCAAATCTCCACAATCATTTTTAAATCGTGCCACTTCAGCTTCGGAGATAATTTCCCTCAATTTCTCTTTCCCTGTTTCAGAGAAATCACTTTCTTCAATTTTTTCTTCTGTGACAGCCGGTACATCCACTTCTTTGTACCAGCTTACTGGACTCCTTCCAGTTGGAGTTATACCCATTCGTAAACTCTTGCTTGTAACTTTTTCACTCGTCGTCTTATTAGAGTTCGAAGTCTTTTGGGCCGATGCAACTCTTTCAAATCTCTGACTGATATCAAATTAAAGGGGCCTTTTAACCAAACTATCCCCTTCCATATTCCAAATGGTGTTTTCTCTGTTGCCCCATTTGCATACTGGATCAATAGGTATCCTATGGTAATGAGGTTTCTGCGGGTCATGGACACCTCTGCTCCCGTGTCTACTAGGTACGGTTCTCCATCCACATCAGTGTAGATATCGTCCCCTTCCCAGTAGGCATGGTCTAGCGTGACCCGCTCCTCCAAAGCCATTACTTCTGTTGCCCTCCAGCCGCCGCTGTAGCTTGGCGGACTTCCTGGAGGGTTTTCCTTTGTTCTGGGGTTAATTTGTCATACTCCTCTTTAGGGAGATAGCCACCACCACGAGGTGCAGGTGTAGGTCGCGATTGTGGTGGTGGAGGTGGTGGACCTCTCGGCCGAGAGCCCCATTGTCCGGCTGGAGGTCTTTGATTATTCCTCTGTGGTGTTTGATGTGACTGAGGAGGTGGTGGTTTGGACACTGCATTTCTTTTCTCCACTCCCCCCGGTTTTTGTCCTGATTTCGGGGTGCTCTCCTTCTTCCTCTTTTCTTCATAGAACTGCTGCTCCAGATCCCAGCTCTTTACCACCGCATCCATTTGTGGGACTGTAGTGCCGTCTATGGGCATTTTTACAAAAGTTATCTCTCCTCTTCTTCCTTTAGTGACCTCTCTCAGAGCCCTAACATAGCGTTGTGGCAAAATCGTCTGTTTCAGCCCATGCCAAACTTGAACCAATGTTTGACCTTTGTCTAATCCAGCTTTAGCTCGAGCAATATGGGAATCTTCATCGTTAGGATCTTCCAACACTAAACTGGCATAATGGTTTCGTGCTGGTTCACCCCGAATGATGGTTTGACCGGTGACTTTGGCTAGCCACATAGATTTACCCTCTTCACTGTTCGAAGCTCTGTCAATAAGGGGCCACACTTCTTTCAGATAATCCTTTAGGTCTTCATTTGGTTCTTTCTCTCTCACCAGCATCTTTAATTTCTTGAATTCACGGAATTCCCTGCCGTCTGCTTGAATTTCAGCTTGAATTGCTGGCAGTCTTTGCTCTCTAGCTCCAGCAGGAAAGTTCTGATTTGGGAGGCTCGGTTGTAATCCTGACGATGGTGGAATTGTTTCTTCCTCATCATCTAGATTTTCTTCATTGAATTCTTTCAACACTTGCCGTGACCAGCGTAAAGCTGCTGTTTTTAGTTTTCTCAGCATCACATCATGGGCAACGCCTAAATAGGCGACTCTGAAGTTATTTGTTAACTCTTTACAGGCAGTGAGTGTAGGATAGAAAGGCCACATTAGTATATTAGCCCACTCTCCAACAGTAGCTGTTACCTCGAGAGTTTTCTTTTCATCTTGTCGCTCTATCCACTCTTCTGGGATGTCATACCCAGTTTGTCCAACTTCTGGAGCATAGGTTTGTCGCTTATCTCGGGTCTCCACTGGGTTGACTCTGACATCTCTTGCAATTCTCTCAGAGGCTACTCGCACGTTATACACCCCAACTTCTTTCTTTCGTCCTCTGTAACGTCCAGTTCGTAATTCTGGGCGCGAGACTTCTCTTTCTCCTACCACAGATAGCGGTTCATCCTCTTCTGAGTCTTGTGGATTGATCTCCTCTTCAGACTCTCTTTCCTGGTCCTCATCCATATCAGATTCATGGGGAGGACATAGGTCTTGTGGTTGTGGGTCCCCGTTCTGTTCTGGCTTTCGGGGTGTTCCAGTTGCTTCAGTATTTCTGAAGTTATTGTACTTGGCCCCACAAATCTTAGAAGCATGGTGTCTAACCAGATCTTTACTCTGGATGGCATTTCCCTGACCTCTAGTAATACTGTGAGAAATCTTGGAGTCATTTTTGATCAGGATATGTCATTCAAAGCGCATATTAAACAAATATGTAGGACTGCCTTTTTGCATTTACGCAATATCTCTAAAATCAGAAAGGTCTTGTCTCAGAGTGATGCTGAAAAACTAATTCATGCATTTATTTCCTCTAGGCTGGACTATTGTAATTCTTTATTATCAGGTTGTCCTAAAAGTTCCCTAAAAAGCCTTCAGTTAATTCAAAATGCTGCAGCTAGAGTACTGACGGGGACTAGCAGGAGAGAGCATATCTCACCCGTGTTGGCCTCTCTTCATTGGCTTCCTGTTAATTCTAGAATAGAATTTAAAATTCTTCTTCTTACTTATAAGGTTTTGAATAATCAGGTCCCATCTTATCTTAGGGACCTCGTAGTACCATATCACCCTAATAGAGCGCTTCGCTCTCAGACTGCAGGCTTACTTGTAGTTCCTAGGGTTTGTAAGAGTAGAATGGGAGGCAGAGCCTTCAGCTTTCAGGCTCCCCTCCTGTGGAACCAGCTCCCAATTCAGATCAGGGAGACAGATACCCTCTCTACTTTTAAGATTAGGCTTAAAACTTTCCTTTTCGCTAAGGCTTATAGTTAGGGCTGGATCGGGTGACCCTGGACTATCCCTTGGTTATGCTGCTTTAGACGTAGACTGTGGGGGGGTTCCCATGATGCACTGTTTCTTTCTCTTTTTGCTCTGTATGCATCACTCCGCATTTAATCATTAGTGATCGATCTCTGCCCCCCTCCACAGCATGTCTTTTTCCTGGTTCTTTCCCTCAGCCCCAACCAGTCTCAGCAGAAGACTGCCCCTCCCTGAGCCTGGTTCTGCTGGAGGTTTCTTCCTGTTAAGAGGGAGTTTTTCCTTCCCACTGTTGCCAAGTGCTTGCTCACAGGGGGTCGTTTTGACCGTTGGGGTTTTTCATAATTATTGTATGGCCTTGCCTTACAATATAAAGCGCCTTGGGGCAACTGTTTGTTGTGATTTGGCGCTATATAAAAAAAAAGTTGATTGATTGATATTTCCGACTGGTATAGGAATGAATATAGGATCCTCTTCTCCATTATCTGGTGGAGGAGCCTGGAAAGGCTCTTTCATCCGTGATGGGGAGCCTGTCGGGTGTATGATGGTCTGGAGCCCACTTGCAACTTGTTTGAATGTTGGTCGTGGGGTTTTAATCCTTAATTGCTGCACCCCCATAGTGTGTGCTGATCTTTTCTCACTTGTCGCCAGGGGAATGGGCTGCATCACTAACGGGGGGCTAGTTGACACTCCACTTACTCCAACTGCACCCTTTTTTGGACCTGCTCTATTTGGTCCTAAATTCACCGCTTCAAGTGCCCTTCTCACTCGATCTTGCTCATGCTCATTGCTAGTGACCACCACAATCTCTCTCATTGATCCCCATACTCCTGGGGTACGCATGTGTAGGTTCACGGCTGCCATGGCAACCTTTTCTGCCTCTTCCCATGTCATTTGTCCAGATCGTAATCCGTCCACACATATCACCACTCGCCGATGTTGGCGTTCTTTGGCCATATCGATAGCTATACCCAGAGTTTTCAACATTTTCTCCGTGTATTCGATTGAATTTTCTCTCCCTGGGTAGCTCTCAAAAGGCACATGTATGAGTGCATGATAATTCATTTGTGGTGCACTTGTTATCACCATCGATTTTCCCTCCAGATTTCTCCTCTTTATGTCTTTAAGCTCCTCTTGGTACTCTTTGCCTGCCTTCTCCTTGAGTTGTGCTCGGAATTTTCGGTTGGCAATTTTCAATTTGGGATTTGTGAAGACAATGAGACTATCTCCATCTATATCCCATGGACTGCCAAAATAATGATATGTCCGTCCTCCATCTTGGGTCACCATCTTTTTGGTTCCTTCGGGCATAGGGTTCAAGTCTTCCATGTAGTCAGATTCACCATATACATGGTGGGTTTTTGCTTTGGCTTTTCTAAAGATTTCCTGCGAGGGCCCTTCCTCTTTACTATGGTAACTCGGTCCGGGAACACATTCTTCAGATTTAAATTGTCTCAAGCTTCTGGGCCCACATTCCGGCGACCGACGGAATATCTGTCCAGATACACCCTGAAGGCTTCTTCGTCTTTTCTCCTGTTCTATCAGGCGTTCTGTATGTTTTTTAACTGTTGAGGTTGTTCCTCTCACACTTCCTAAGGGCAATTTTGGCCACTCTGGATCAAAGCTTGTGAGGAGCTGGTCCGGGCTTTTATCTTCTTGACCATTTATTCCAGAATTAAGACCTCCTGGGGATGTTGGTTCATCCTCACTGTCCTCTGGCTTGTTTTCCTCATCACTTTGCTCAGAGTTGACCTGGGAATCTGTCTTGCCCTCATCTTCAGTGTTGAGGATCTGACTTCCATCCTTATCATCTATCATAGGAAATTGTTCCTTAAGCATTCTTCCTAACCCTTTTAGTCGTTCTGCCATGGACTTAAATTCGGCATATACGGACGCTGCTTTTGCCTTAACATCAACCAGGACCGTCTCTGCTCCTAACAACCCAGCTGTCATTTTCACTACCGGGTCATAACTTTTCTCAGGACTTATTAAAGTGGTGATTTGTCCTCTTTGCCACCCTTCTTCGAGAATTCTGCACCACCACTCAAGCCAATCTCTGGTCCCCGCCTTGTCTTTTGGGGCTGGTGGGCTTGCTAATACGGCCAGAATCTGCCCCTCTTTATGCTGACCTGGATAATACACCCCTACTCTGTGTAGTGTATCTGCCATAGCTTCTTTGAAACTTTCTTCATCAGGTTCTACACTTTGATCTCTGACATAATTTTGAACTGTTTCTGCCCAAAAATCATATCCTCGTCCGTACAATACTACTCTGTGTGGTTGAATATTCACTTCTTTTCCCCTGTCTGGTTCGGATCCAGGGGTTGCTACAGGTCCTGACTCTTTTTCAGCCATCTTTCTACTGATTGTTTTACTCTAACCTCACTGTTTCGTAATGATTATTCTTTCTTTATTCTCTTGGTTGCTGAGATTGTCGATTCCACCACTGTCGTCTTCTTGGACTTCAGCTATGGTCCTTGTCGTCTCGAGTTGTCTGCCTCTCAAAGCCTCTCTTGGCGCCTTGAGTCAGGGATGAGTGACAAACTGCTTGGCTATTCAGCGCTAATTCCAGAGGTTAACTCCAAATCAGCTGCTCCTTTTCCCGCTTCTCCCCTCAGGAACCTCACGGGTCGATGATCCTACTCTCTCTTGTAGATCACCATTTTGCACGGTATACTCTCATACCTGCTCTCTTTTTGACGATCCGATCCAGCAGGCTCCCTCGTCTGCTTCCCTTCCTCGTCGTCTCGTGACGATCCAGCAGGCTATCTCCGTCTGCTTCTCGTCCTTGATCCCAGCTCCCTGGGATGCTTACTCCTGTTGTCTTTACATCGTCCTTCTGGTGGTTGCCTCCAAATTTTCACTTCTCTGGAAAACAGATGTGTTTCAAGCCGTTACTGGACCTATACAGGCCATCAGCCGACACTCTCCACAACACTGTATCCCTTGGTGATCCACTCAGGAGCTTCCCACCTATCCAATGGCAAAAGACTCTCCTTTGGCCAGGATTCTTCCTCGGACCCGACTACACTTCGTCAGGTCCCTGTTCGGGCGCCACGTGTCAGATCCCGCTTCATACATATAAGACCAGCTCTCCGTCTCTGGGGTCCGACCTTCGTGTCTCCGCGGGTATTACCCGGCGGGGCTGCACAAAGGCTGTTTAAGCTGGTGGCGAGGAGATTCGTCTAGCCGCTCACTGCCTCCATCCGGACGTCCACCCCGCTGACGCTGATCTCGCACCCCGGTCGAATAGCCTCCTTCTGGAACCAGGATACGAGCCGGCCACGCCCGTTAACGGCAGCTCTCCTCTTATGGATCAGGGCTCTTGGAATGTTGCTAGATTTTAAATTTAGTGACTCGTACAGCGAGTCCCCAGGATGCGTTAATTTCGTTAAAAACCAGACTAACCTTTTAGAGCACTTTTTGATGTTATACACCCAATAAACTTTAACTTTTACACCTTAAGAAGAATCAACAAATCCAATGTCCGAGCCTTAACACTTTAACTGCATGCTTGGAAATTTATTGCAGGTTTTGCAAGTGCTGACAACATAATCAATATCAGTTATGTGATGATAATTTCACAACAGTAATTCAAATATAATCAGAATAATGATTGGCAGAGATTTTTGTTTTTGATTCGATAATGCTGTCTGCTCTTACTCTGACTGGACTGGATTAACTTCTCAACAAATTTCCTAGGAGTGAGGGAAGGAGGTCTTTTGATGTTAAAATCCCCAGTTCGATGAACTTGGTCTCCTCTTCATCAGCTTTTAGTTGTTAGCTGACCACGATCCTTGTGATGTTGTAATCCTTCAGGAAATAATCCACATAAGAGTTTATATCCTTCAGGAAATAAATCCACATAAGAGTTTATTCCTTCTTCAATCAACCAAAAGTTGATCTAATCCATTCTGGAAAGATGTGATGTTCCATGAGAGAGAAAACGATGAAACTTCCCCACTCAGACTTAAGGCCAGTGATTATTCTCCAATGCTCTGCTACTCCATGACTGGACGGCCTGAGTGGGAGTTGAAAACTCTCTCAAATAATCTCTTATGTCTCCAATCCTCTCGCTCCTCGATTCCAATTGCAGCTCACAAGATGGTCAAGTCTTGTGATCTCCTCGTAGCAGCGGAGAAGTGACAACAGCACCTCTCCCTGGAAGAATAACCCCGTTTCCTGTTGTTGTACAGTTTTTATACGAAAATTCTTGCTGTTGCTGGGGTGATCTTAGTAACCATGGGGATGATGATGAGTCCAAACCTCCTCCCTTACCCCCTTCTTTTACTGGAAGCCATCTGGAGAACATTTCCTGGCTACCGGTAACTGATGTCCCGATTGTCAGTAAATCTGTTGCGCAAGTTTCCTGTTTTTCTGTTTAACACATCTTTTCCGAGAATTCATTCTTTCTAAATCATGTAATATTAATCACATTTAATCATATTCAATCATTTCATTTCAATTCTTTTTCACATAAAAACATTTCATATGATCATATACAACATTTTCATTAATTATTATTTATTTCATATCTTATTACTTCTTAATGTTGCCGGTATTTGGTTAGACTCTTTCTCTCCGATTGTTCTGTCTGAGTTATTTTCATTAGTTACTTCATCCAAACCATCAACATGCTTATTAGACCCCATTCCTGCCAGGCTGCTCAAGGAAGCCCTACCATTATTTAATGCTTCAATCTTAAATATGATCAATCTATCTTTGTTAGTTGGTTATGTACCACAGGCCTTTAAGGTGGCAGTAATTAAACCATTACTTAAAAAGCCATCACTTGACCCAGCTATCTTAGCTAATTATAGGCCAATCTCCAACCTTCCTTTTCTCTCAAAGATTCTTGAGAGGGTAGTTGTAAAACAGCTAACTGATCATCTGCAGAGGAATGGTCTATTTGAAGAGTTTCAGTCAGGTTTTAGAATTCATCATAGTACAGAAACAGCATTAGTGAAGGTTACAAATGATCTTCTTATGGCTTCGGACAGTGGACTTATCTCTGTGCTTGTTCTGTTGGACCTCAGTGCTGCTTTTGATACTGTTGACCATAAAATTTTATTACAGAGATTAGAGCATGTCATAGGTATTAAAGGCATTGCGCTGCGGTGGTTTGAATCATATTTGTCTAATAGATTACAGTTTGTTCATGTAAATGGGGAATCTTCTTCACAGACTAAAGTTAATTATGGAGTTCCACAAGGTTCTGTGCTAGGACCAATTTTATTCACTTTATACATGCTTCCCTTGGGCAGTATTATTAGACGGTATTGCTTAAATTTTCATTGTTACGCAGATGATACCCAGCTTTATCTATCCATGAAGCCAGAGGATACACACCAATTAGCTAAACTGCAGGATTGTCTTACAGACATAAAGACATGGATGACCTCTAATTTCCTGCTTTTAAACTCAGATAAAACTGAAGTTATTGTACTTGGCCCCACAAATCTTAGAAGCATGGTGTCTAACCAGATCGTTACTCTGGATGGCATTTCCCTGATCTCTAGTAATACTGTGAGAAATCTTGGAGTTATTTTTGATCAGGATATGTCATTCAAAGCGCATATTAAACAAATATGTAGGACTGCCTTTTTGCATTTACGCAATATCTCTAAAATCAGAAAGGTCTTGTCTCAGAGTGATGCTGAAAAATTAATTCATGCATTTATTTCCTCTAGGCTGGACTATTGTAATTCATTATTATCAGGTTGTCCTAAAAGTTCCCTAAAAAGCCTTCAGTTGGTTCAGAATGCTGCAGCTAGAGTACTGACGGGGACTAGCAGGAGAGAGCATATCTCACCCGTGTTGGCCTCCCTTCATTGGCTTCCTGTTAATGCTAGAATAGAATTTAAAATTCTTCTTCTTACTTATAAGGTTTTGAATAATCAGGTCCCATCTTATCTTAGGGACCTCGTAGTACCATATTACCCCATTAGAGCGCTTCGCTCTCAGACTGCGGGCTTACTTGTAGTTCCTAGGGTTTGTAAGAGTAGAATGGGAGGCAGAGCCTTCAGCTTTCAGGCTCCTCTCCTGTGGAACCAGCTCCCAATTCAGATCAGGGAGACAGATGCCCTCTCTACTTTTAAGATTAGGCTTAAAACTTTCCTTTTCGCTAAGGCTTATAGTTAGGGCTGGATCAGGTGACCCTGGACCATCCCTTGGTTATGTTGCTTTAGACGTAGACTGTGGGGGGGTTCCCATTATGCACTGTTTCTTTCTCTTTTTGCTCCGTATGCATCACTCTGCATTTAATCATTAGTGATCGATCTCTTTTTCCTGGTTCTTTCCCTCAGCCCCAACCAGTCTCAGCAGAAGACTGCCCCTCCCTGAGCCTGGTTCTGCTGGAGGTTTCTTCCTGTTAAAAGGGAGTTTTTCCTTCCCACTGTGGCCAAGTGCTTGCTCATAGGGGGTCGTTTTGACCGTTGGGGTTTTTCATAATTATTGTATGGCCTTGCCTTGCAATGTGGAGCGCCTTGGGGCAACTGTTTGTTGTGATTTGGCGCTATATAAGAAAAAAGTTGATTGATTGATTGAATGTTCTAAACAGTTGTTTTTATCATCAGCCCTTCTGGCCTTGCTTGCGACATCATCAACTTCTTCTTTTGTCTCTGCACAAAAACAGCTTTTCTCATTTCCTCTTTTTAACAGCCAGAAAAACAACTCATATAATCATTCATTTCATTTATTTGTAAAACACATTCTTCTAATCAACTTTTACTTTTTATCACATTAATTATTCATTTAATCATTTTTATGTTAGAATCATTCTCAGATTTTACTTGTAACATATTAATACTTCATTTGATCATACTTTGTCATTTTAAAATCATCTTAGACATATTCCATCGTCTTCACCACTGAGTTCATTCCGTGGGCCTCTCCATCTGCAATGGAAAAGTCCGGTATGACCTCAGTCACTCCAGGAAAGTACCAAACACTGTTCAGTTTATTCCAACAACGTGTGTATTAATCCAATGGCATGTATTATATTCCAAGATGAAAACAAGCTGAAAGCAAGCTTAAAGTCATCTTTCTTGACAACTTCCTGGCTTAAATCTATACATCAGCTTCTTACCCTGCAGGCACGGAACAACTCAGTTCAAATCTCCACTGCAGCAGAAGCTGATTAGACAATTAGCATAACGTGACAGCTCACTAACACAAGGTGTGAGGGACACCAAATCCACTGTCATTACTTCATAAATGTCACCAAAAACCGAATTACCTCAGGAAGTGTGCTGAAGAGCGTGAGACCTCACCCAATCCTCCTTCACAGACTGTGGCGTCAAACCTGGAGCGGTCTCTGCATCCGTGATGGTGAGATTGTTCTCCTGACGTCGATCTCACACGTCTGCTCACAAGGTCGAGTCTCTGGCAATCACACACTGTGCATTCAAGGTTTAAATGCAGCAATCTCTGATTATGACAAAATACACCACAGCTGTGAGTCCTGATGACCTGCGTGTGAAAACAAGCCTCAGGTGTTCAGGGTGAGGTCCTAATGCTCAGCCACTCAGTCCTGAATGCATACCACCTGGTGGGAGAAACAGAAAACAAAAACCAAGCCAGCCAAACACCCCAGCCCACAACAATTTGGGTGATTCCTAGACTACGGGCACTTATTATGTCCTTTGATCATATTGTATGAAAAACACAAAAAAGGGGAATTTCACACTTTTATAGTTATCTTTACAATGAAAGTGTGTTAAGAAATTTGTTCTAGTAGTCTATGATGCCTTTTTCACCTTTTTTCAGCATCATTATATGCAAATATTGCCATTTTGTGTTTGTCCCACACCCAGACTTTTGATCTTCAATGATAAAAATGAATGGTAAAGAAATGTTTTTTCCAATGTTTTAAAATATCTCTGAATAAAATATCAGTAAAATAATCAAAACATAATTGGGGTATTCAATGTCATACAACTGTTGTGATTTTTTTAAACAAAATGTAGTTGTCCCACACTATTGCCGTAATTTCCACCACAACACTGTAATGTCCCTTTAAACAGTTTGTATGAAAGATTGTTTGGGTAGTTTCTATGGAGATAAACAGTGACATCAGAGCACATGTATATAGCGCCAAATCACAACAAACAGTTGCCCCAAGGCACTTTATATTGTAAGGCAATGGTGTGGTGGAAATTACATTTACAAGGCCAATAGTGCCCGTAGTTAAAGAATCACCCATTTATTTTTGTTCTTCTCATTTGTTATATTATCTGTTGTGCTTTAGTGTCGGGTTTTGTTCATCACAGAGTCTCTGTTTTATTTATAGTTTGTTTAGCCACTTTGTTTTCTTACTCACTTCCGGCTTAGTTTTGTCTTTATTTTCTTTCAGTTCTCATGTTAATGCCCAGTTTTTTGTTGTATTTTATTCTGCCCTTGATTCCTGTTTTAGCTCTGTTCTGTTTTTCCTCATTGCCATTTGTTTGTTTCCACTCCACACTCCTGCACCTCCCATCATGTCTTCATCCCTCACTCATATTTGATTGTGTTCACTGAACCTGCTTCGTTTCTTTCACTCACACTCTGCACCAGCTAACGTGTCTTTGTCTATTACATCACTCCACTTTGTGCACTCTCCTTCTCAGCAATCTTGCCCGTGTATAATCTTTCTTCACCAGCCACGCCCCTTTATAGATCTTTCCTCACGTGCATCTTGTTAATGGCACCTGTTCCTCATCTCACATCCTGATTAGTCCACCTGCATTTAAACCTCACAATCCTCCACTTCCCTGCCAGATTGTTGTCTTTGTACACTTTCCAGCACCCCTTCACAGTCGTGAGTTTTTGTTTTTCTGTGTTTTGAATCCTGCTCTGTACTCTTCGACCATGCTTCTTGCCTCATCCCAGATGTCGGTGTTTGCTCATGCCTCTGAACCCTGCTCATTTATGACTGCATCTCTGCCTGATGGCACCGTGCCCCAAAACCCTCAATCCTGGAAGCAGGGACACATGACGGCACTGTGCACTAAAACCTCAACCCTGGTCCTCACAAACCCAGCAGTGGTGCTCTCTAAGCTCCACCCACAGCTGACTGAGCCCTGAACAGCAGACACCAAACAAGAACCATAAGAAGCCAAACATGAACCAGTTACCGATGCAGTCCAACTTTGCATTTTAGTCAGACCCATGGCCAACAGTGCAGGTTTTAGTGATCCATCAGCATTTAATAATCCAGTCGTCCAACCTACTAGGTCCTCAAAGGTCCACCAGCACCAAGTGAAACCTGGAACTAAAACTACATCTGGACTTCTATCCAGTGGAGAACCACAAAGGTCTGGATAAAGTCCTTTAGCAGACCAGATGCAGATCCAGATATTGGTTCAGGATCCCTAAGACACCAGACTGACCCATGCTGTGGCAGAAATGAGAATTGGATTAAAGGGGAAAAAACTCAGGTCTCCATCTGATGAATTAAATCATTTTATTTGCAAATGAAGAATTATTGGTGTTAATTATTTTACTACTCGGTCTTATTTCTTTAGTGTGAGCTTACTTCCTTTTCTCTCAAAAATTCTTGAAAGGGTAGTTGTAAAACAGCTAACTGATCATCTGCAGAGGAATGGTCTATTTGAAGAGTTTCAGTTAGTGTTATGTGTCGGACGCAGCTCGGAGAACCGACCAGCATTTGAAGGACCCAGTATGAAATAAGCAGAGCACGGTACAAAGGCTAACTGAATTTAATACATAACAGTGATACAAAAAATAACAAAAGAAAGTGCGGTCTGGCGTGGTGCGCTCCCAGCAGCGCTAACGGTCCGGAGCCAGAAGCTGTTCGGACCCAAGGACCCCGCCGACACCCCCCAGGTGGCCGCAACAAACCGAGTCTGTGAAAGAAGGAACCATTATGTGAGTCCACACTCTACACACAGAGAGAACACGTAAAGGTGTACAAACAGCAAACACTTCCTGGCTTGATTACTAATCAGCTTCCCAACCTGCAGGCATGGAACATCCAGTTCACAAAACTCCACTGCAGTGGAAGCCGATACATGACTAACATACAGCTCAATATAATAAAGGTGTGAGGGACACCACATTTACTGACTGTATAAATGTTAGTCACAAAATCTAACGTACCTCAGGAAGTGTGCTGACGAGCGTGAGACCTCACCCCCTCCTCTTTCACAGACCGTGCATCAAACCCTGGACGTTCTCTGCATCCACTGATGATGAGATGGCTCCCGAGACGACGATCTCACCCGTCTGGTCACAAGGTCGAGTCTCTGGCAAATACACACTGTATACTCCAGTCTTAAATGCCACCATGTTCCAATCCATATAGATGCACCTCAGCTGTGAGTCCTGACGAGCCGCAGGTGATCAGGGTGAGGTCCTGATAACCTCAGCAACACAGCCACTCAGTCCCAAATGCAAGCCACCTGGAAGGAAAAACAAAAGACAGAAACAAAAAGGCAGCCAGGCCCCCCAGCCATACAACAGTACCCCACCCTCACGGGAAGCCTCCCGGCGACCACACAAACCTGGCCCAGGAGAAACACCCCCCTCCAGGGACCATGGCTGGAAACCGCATCTGCATTCGTCTTCCAACAGAATGGTTGATGTCCTCTCCTCTGGCTGCATCCTTGCCTTTGTTTCAGTCAGTCACTTAGCACAGGTGTGGCCAGGAGTTCTTAAACCTGTGCGGTCAGCCTTTATCCAACCATGTGCGGTCATTAGTCATAAAACAAAAAAGACAAACACAAACAACCAAACCACCCCCCCCCCCCCTCCCCAGGGGACCGTCCTATCAAACCCCGGGATGAGGAGAAAAGAAAAACCCCAAACTTAAGCTTACAAATAAAAGCGCTAAAACACCCCCCCCCCCAAACGACATGTAGGGACCAACACCCCCCAGAGGACTTCCCGCCAGCTCCAGGAGTACTAACCACAGCCGAGGTCCCTCTGGGATCCAACGTCACCCACGGGGACTCCCAGCGCCTCCCAGAGGACCACTCGTCAACCCCAGGAGACGCCTCCCCTCACGACCAACGGACCCAGCCCCGGCCGTCTATGGCTAGATGGACCCACAGCCCTTTCCCCCCCAGAGGACACCACAGTCAAACCCTGAGGGTGGAAACTGGGGGGAAAACACCCCCCCCCAAGGTGCAGAGGTTACCTGAGAAACGCCCAGCATAACCACACTGCACCACTCCAGCAACGCCGACACTACGGCTCACACGGCTGGAGCCAGAGGAGAAGAGAGGGAGAAAAAAGAAAATACCCCAAACCCCCCCCCTCCCCTCCCGGGTGCAGAGGTTACCTGGGAAACGCCCAGCACAACCTAACTGCACCACTCCAGCAACGCCGACACTACGGCTCACACGGCTGGAGTCAGAGGAGAAGAGAGGGCATAACAAAAAACAAAACAAAAAAAAAAGAAAGAAAAAACAACAACCCAAATACCCCCCCCATGACCCCCCAGGGGACCGTCCCATCAAACCCTGGGAGGTGAAACTGAAAAAAATAAAATAAAAAGAAAGACTAACAGACTGACATAAGGTTGCTCGGGTTCTTTTTTTTTTCTTTTTTTTTGGCAGAACTGCAGGGTCACGACGCCAGACACTAAATAGTGAAAAACAAAAAATAAAATCCCACACAAAAACCAACTCAAAAAACACCCACACGAAATGAACTAACACAAAACAAATCAGTGACGTATACCGTTAAGCTCAAACAAATCGAACACACCTGTTCTAATTTAAGAGCTTAACGGTAATGTGACTAAGTCACCAAAAGAGGGAGCCAAAGTGCTAAAAATGAAAAAAACCCCTTTGGTGACAGAAAACAAACAAGCTGCATCTCCGTGCGCAGCTGTGTGCAACACACAACCAAAATGTGCTCAACTAAATAACGCCGGAGCTGATACAACAGACGCAGTAGTTATCTTTATCCGGGGAAACGGGGCTACAACTGTAACACAGGAAGCTCAGCGACCCGTGCCACAGAGCTCCGCCGTGCGCGTGCACCCATCACAGACACACTCTTGCAGCTCCCGTTTAAACCTCTTATCCGGTCGGAGCGTGACGCGAAGCCGTCGCCAGTCACACTCCACCACGACCCACGGATAAGGCACAATACAGGAACACGGCTGCAAGAGAGCACAAATCAGTATTCAGTAATGGGTCTCAAACACGCACCATCCGGGCGGAGAGCACCCGCAACTGATCCGGATAACTACTGAACGTCTGCTGCCGCCTTCCCGGCGCGTTACCGTCTCTGCTACCGCTGGGTCCGTGATGTTTGGCCAGAGACTACTGTTATGTGTCGGACGCAGCTCGGAGAACCAACCAGCGTTTGAAGGACCCAGTATGAAATAAGCAGAGCACGGTACAAAGGCTAACTGAATTTAATACATAACAGTGATACAAAAAATAACAAAAGAAAGTGCGGTCTGGTGTGGTGCGCTCCCAGCAGAGCTAACGGTCCGGAGCCAGAAGCTGTTCGGACCCAAGGACCCCGCCGACACCCCCCAGGTGGCCGCATCAAACCGAGTCTGTGAAAGAAGGAACCATTATGTGAGTCCACACTCTACACACAGAGAGAACACTTAAAGGTGTACAAACAGCAAACACTTCTTGGCTTGATTACTAATCAGCTTCCCAACCTGCAGGCATGGAACATCCAGTTCACAAAACTCCACTGCAGTGGAAGCCGATACATGACTAACATACAGCTCAATATAATAAAGGTGTGAGGGACACCACATTTACTGACTGTATAAATGTTAGTCACAAAATCTAACGTACCTCAGGAAGTGTGCTGACGAGCGTGAGACCTCACCCCCTCCTCTTTCACAGACCGTGCATCAAACCCTGGACGTTCTCTGCATCCACTGATGATGAGATGGCTCCCGAGACGACGATCTCACCCGTCTGGTCACAAGGTCGAGTCTCTGGCAAATACACACTGTATACTCCAGTCTTAAATGCCACCATGTTCCAATCCATATAGATGCACCTCAGCTGTGAGTCCTGACGAGCCGCAGGTGATCAGGGTGAGGTCCTGATAACCTCAGCAACACAGCCACTCAGTCCCAAATGCAAGCCACCTGGAAGGAAAACCAAAAGACAGAAACAAAAAGGCAGCCAGGCCCCCCAGCCATACAACAGTTAGTGAAGGTTACAAATGATCTTCTTATGGCCTCAGACAGTGGACTCATCTCTGTGCTTGTTCTGTTAGACCTCAATGCTGCTTTTGATACTGTTGACCATAAAATTTTATTACAGAGATTAGAGCATGCCATAGGTATTAAAGGCACTGCGCTGCGGTGGTTTGAATCATATTTATCTAATAGATTACAATTTGTTCATGTAAATGGGGAATCTTCTTCACAGACTAAGGTTAATTATGGAGTTCCACAAGCTTCTGTGCTAGGACCAATTTTATTCACTTTATACGTGTTTCCCTTAGGCAGTATTATTAGACGGCATTGCTTAAATTTTCATTGTTACACAGATGATACCCAGCTTTATCTATCCATGAAGCCAGAGGACACACACCAATTAGCTAAACTGCAGGATTGTCTTACAGACATAAAGACATGGATGACCTCTAATTTCCTGCTTTTAAACTCAGATAAAACTGAAGTTATTGTACTTGGCCCCACAAATCTTAGAAACATGGTGTCTAACTAGATCCTTACTCTGGATGGCATTACCCTGACCTCTAGTAATACTGTGAGAAATCTTGGAGTCATTTTTGATCAGGATATGTCCATCAATGCGCATATTAAGACAGACACCCTCTCTACTTTTAAGATTAGGCTTAAAACTTTCCTTTTTGCTAAAGCTTATAGTTAGGGCTGGATCAGGTGACCCTGAACCATCCCTTAGTTATGCTGCTATAGACTTAGACTGCTGGGGGGTTCCCATGATGCACTGAGTGTTTCTTTCTCTTTTTGCTCTGTATGCACCACTCTGCATTTAATCATTAGTGATTGATCTCTGCTCTCTTCCACAGTATGTCTTTTTCCTGGTTCTCTCCCTCAGCCCCAACCAGTCCCAGCAGAAGACTGCCCCTCCCTGAGCCTGGTTCTGCTGGAGGTTTCTTCCTGTTAAAAGGGAGTTTTTCCTTCCCACTTTTGCCAAGTGCTTGCTCACAGGGGGTCGTTTTGACCGTTCGGGTTTTTCTGTAATTATTGTATGGCTTTGCCTTACAATATAAAGCGTCTTGGGGCAACTGTTTGTTGTGATTTGGCACTATATAAATAAAATTGATTTGATTTGATTTTGTCTCTGCCATAACCTGGGAAATAGAATCCCAGGTTAAAGCTGCTCTAGAGACGGAAAGCATACCCGCTGAATGTCCACCAGGCAAGTTGTTTGTTCCAGCTTTGCTCGGGGGGGGGGGGGGGGGGGGTGATTAACTGGGGACACAGTAGCCGTTTTGCTTGTCATCCAGGAATAAAGAAAACTATACATATGTTACAACAACGTTTCTGGTGGCCATGTATGGTCACTGATGTTACAGAGTTTGTGAATGCCTGTCAGGTTTGCGCAGTGCATAAATCCTCCTCACATCCACCAGCCGGTACATTATTGCCTCTCTCTATACCTAGACAACCTTGGACACACATCTCTGTAGACTTTGTCACTGGACTTCCGCCATCAAAGGGACACTGTCATTTTGACTGTAGTTGATCATTTATCCAAGATGTGTCATTTCATGCCTTTACTTAAGTTACCTACTGCCAGAGAACTAGCATTTATTTAGACAAAGTAGAGGTCCAGACCTGACAAGGACCTCCATTCTGGGGACTTTTGAGGAACTTGGATTCATGTGGGGTCATACCAAGCACACAGTCTGGTCCGACTTACTCTGTGGGTACTTCTTCACACACAGTCAGGAAAAACAGAGTTAAAAGAACCACTAGCACACTGTCTGGTCCGACTTACTCTGTGGGTACTTCTCCACACACAGTCAGGAAAAACAGAGTTAAGGGAACCACTAGCACACTCTCTGGTCCTACTTACTCTGTGGGTACTTCTCCACACACAGTCAGGAAAAACAGAGTTAAGGGAACCACTAGCACACTCTCTGGTCCGACTTACTCTGTGGGTACTTCTCCACACACAGTCAGGAAAAACAGAGTTAAGGGAACCACTAGCACACTGTCTGGTCCGACTTACTCTGTGGGTACTTCTCCACACACAGTCAGGAAAAACAGAGTTAAGGGAACCACTAGCACACTGTCTGGTCCTACTTACTCTGTGGGTACTTCTTCGCACACAGTCAGGAAAAGCATGTGCGCAGAGTTGTGAGCAAAACAAATCTACAGAATGCAGCTGGCCCAGATAACATTGCCGCCTGTGCACTCAGGGTTTGCTCATCAGAGCTAACCGATGTGTTTGCTGACATATTCAATCTCTCCCTTGCACAAGCCTCTGTACCCACGTGTTTTAAGTCCACCACCATAGAGCTAATCCCCAAGAGAAACACTGTCACCTGCTTAAATGACTATCATCCCATAGCACTCACTCCAATTAATGAAGCGCTTTGAAAGGATAGTCATGACACACATTAAAAAGACCATCCCACCGTAGACTCCCTACAGTTTCCATATTGTCAGAACTGGTCCACTGACGATGCAGTTAATACCACTATCCACACAGCCCTCACACACGTATTCCCCTTTCACATTGGCATGTTCATAGAGCTGCATATTGCAGCGTTGTGTTTCATTTAAATATGCCTGAAATGTGCACGTACTCAGCCTTTTTCCTTGTTCATGGATCTGCTTGCAGCTGCGTGTGTTCACTTTGTAATGTGTGCACACAGGCGCATGTTGCCGCTATTTAAACCCAGTTCATGCCTGCTGGCTGTGCAGAGCACATCACTGCACTTAGAAAACAGTGGACTGTATCATGAAGTTTTACAGTTTCATTACTGCTACGTTTGTAGCCAAAACTGCTATTTTCTGCCTCTGTGGAAGTGCTCTCTTTTATCTACTGCATGGTGCAGTGTGACTCAGAAACAGAGGTATTTAACATTATTATTATTTTTTTTTTAATTAATATTTGTCTTGGTGTACTCAGCAGCATCTGGACACAATTTTCATTGTGTCCAGATGCTGCTGAGTCTGGCTGTGGTAAAGGCTGCTGTGAATGAAGCGCTGTGACTCAACTTTTAAAGCTGCAGTTGCTCCGATCAGGCGCTGTGGGCTGTGTGATCATGTTCTCATGTTCTCCAGCTGATTCCTCTGGATTCACGCACTCAGTTTTTGGTTGTGTACAGGAGCGCCGTGTTGCACCGACTTGCACGCAGTAACACTGCGCAGACCTGCTTAAAACTGTGTCCAGCGCTCTACTGTTATGTGTCGGACGCAGCTCGGAGAACCGACCAGCGTTTGAAGGACCCAGTATGAAATAAGCAGAGCACGGTACAAAGGCTAACTGAATTTAATACATAACAGTGATGTGATACAAAACAACAAAAGAGTGTGCGGTCTGGCGTGGTGGTGATACGGTGCGCTCCCAGCAGCGCTAACGGTCCGGAGCCAGAAGCCGTTCGGACCCAAGGACCCCGCCGACACCCCCCAGGTGGCCGCAACAAACCGAGTCTGTGAAAGAAGGAACCATTATGTGAGTCCACACTCTACACACAGAGAGACCACTCAAAGGTGTACATAAACAGCAAACACTTCCTGGCTTAATTACTAATCAGCTTCCCAACCTGCAGGCATGGAACATCCAGTTCACAAAACTCCACTGCAGTGGAAGCCGATACATGACTAACGTACAGCTCAATATAATAAGGTGTGAGGGACACCACATTTACTGACTGTATAAATGTTAGTCACAAAATCTAACGTACCTCAGGAAGTGTGCTGACGAGCGTGAGACCTCACCCCCTCCTCTTTCACAGACCGTGCATCAAACCCTGGACGTTCTCTGCATCCACTGATGATGAGATGGCTCCCGAGACGACGATCTCACCCGTCTGGTCACAAGTTCGAGTCTCTGGCAAATACACACTGTACACTCCAGTCTTAAATGCCACCATGTTCCAATCCATATAGATGCACCACAGCTGTGAGTCCTGACGAGCCGCAGGTGATCAGGGTGAGGTCCTGATAACCTCAGCAACACAGCCACTCAGTCCCAAATGCAAGCCACCTGGAAGGAAAACCAAAAGACAGAAACAAAAAGGCAGCCAGGCCCCCCAGCCATACAACAGTACCCCACCCTCACGGGAAGCCTCCCGGCGACCACACAAACCTGGCCCAGGAGAAACACCCCCCTCCAGGGACCATGGCTGGAAACCGCATCTGCATTCGTCTTCCAACAGAATGGTTGATGTCCTCTCCTCTGGCTGCATCCTTGCCTTTGTTTCAGTCAGTCACTTAGCACAGGTGTGGCCAGGAGTTCTTAAACCTGTGCGGTCAGCCTTTATCCAACCATGTGCGGTCATTAGTCATAAAACAAAAAAGACAAACACAAACAACCAAACCACCCCCCCCCCCCCTCCCCAGGGGACCGTCCTATCAAACCCCGGGAAGAGGAGAAAAGAAAAACCCCAAACTTAAGCTTACAAGTAAAAGCGCTAAAACACCCCCCCCCCCCCAAACGACATGTAGGGACCAACACCCCCCAGAGGACTTCCCGCCAGCTCCAGGAGTAATAACCACAGCCGAGGTCCCTCTGGGATCCAACGTCACCCACGGGGACTCCCAGCGCCTCCCAGAGGACCACTCGTCAACCCCAGGAGACGCCTCCCCTCATGACCAACGGACCCAGCCCCGGCCGTCTATGGCTAGATGGACCCACAGCCCTGTCCCCCCCAGAGGACACCACAGTCAAACCCTGAGGGCGGAAACTGGGGGGAAAAACAAGAAGAGAGAAAAAAAAAACATACAAACAAAACAACCCCAACCCCACCCCCTTGGCGCAGTGGAAACTGGAAGCACGTCCAGTGTCACCAACCGTGACTATACCCCAGAAGCCAACCGGGAGGAGTGGAACAGCGGTTATGGCAAACGGCACAAAATGGCGCCACTCCTCCGACTTCTACACCAGCCACTAGCTGCGGGCATATCCCACTGCCCCAAACCTCAGCCACGCCGATGGCAGACGGCCAAAGGCGTGCTGAAGCCGGAGGTGGAACAGGGAATCAAACCCCCCCCCCCCAGGTGCAGAGGTTACCCGGGAAACGCCCAGTATAACCAAACTGCACCACTCCAGCAACGCCGACACTACGGCTCACCCGGCTGGAGCCAGAGGAGAAGAGAGGGAAGAAAAAGAAAATACCCCAAACCCCCCCCCCCTCCCGAGTGCAGAGGCTACCTGGGAAATGCCCAGCACAACCAAACTGCACCCCTCCAGCAACGCCGACACTACGGCTCACCCGGCTGGAGTCAGAGGAGAAGAGAGGGCATAACAAAAACAAACAAAAAAAAAAGAAAAAAAAAACCCAAGTACCACCCCATCACCCCCCAGGGGACCGTCCCATCAAACCCTGGGGAGGTGAAACAAAAAGAAATAAAAAGAAAGACTAACAGACCAACATACAGTTGTTTGGGTCCTTTTTTTTTTTTCTTCTTCTGAGACAGGCTGCAGGGTCACAACCCTAGACACAAACAGTGGAAAAAAAAAAAAAAAAATCCCACACAAAAACCAACTCAAAAAACACCCACACGAAATGAACTAACACAAAACAAATCAGTGACGTATACCGTTAAGCTCAAACAAATCGAACACACCTGTTCTAACTTAAGAGCTTAACGGTAATGTGACTAAGTCACCAAAAGAGGGAGCCAAAGTGCTAAAAATGAAAAAAACCCCTTTGGTGACAGAAAACAAACGAGCTGCATCTCCGTGCGCAGCTGTGTGCAACACACAACCAAAATGTGCTCAACTAAATAACGCCGGAGCTGATACAACAGACGCAGTAGTTATCTTTATCCGGGGAAACGGGGCTACAACTGTAACACAGGAAGCTCAGCGACCCGTGCCACAGAGCTCCGCCGTGCGCGTGCACCCATTACAGACACACTCTTGCAGCTCCTGTTTAAACCTCTTATCCGGTCGGAGCGTGACGCGAAGCCGTCGCCAGTCACACTCCACCACGACCCACGGATAAGGCACAAACACAGGAACACGGCTGCAAGAGAGCACAAATCAGTATTCAGTAATGGGTCTCAAACACGCACCATCCGGGCGGAGAGCACCCGCAACTGATCCGGATAACTACTGAACGTCTGCTGCCGCCTTCCCGGCGCGTTACCGTCTCTGCTACCGCTGGGTCCGTGATGTTTGGCCAGAGACTACTGTTATGTGTCGGACGCAGCTCGGAGAACCGACCAGCGTTTGAAGGACCCAGTATGAAATAAGCAGAGCACGGTACAAAGGCTAACTGAATTTAATACATAACAGTGATGTGATACAAAACAATAAAAGAGTGTGCGGTCTGGCGTGGTGGTGATACGGTGCGCTCCCAGCAGCGCTAACGGTCCGGAGCCAGAAGCCGTTCGGACCCAAGGACCCCGCCGACACCCCCCAGGTGGCCGCAACAAACCGAGTCTGTGAAAGAAGGAACCATTATGTGAGTCCACACTCTACACACAGAGAGACCACTCAAAGGTGTACATAAACAGCAAACACTTCCTGGCTTAATTACTAATCAGCTTCCCAACCTGCAGGCATGGAACATCCAGTTCACAAAACTCCACTGCAGTGGAAGCCGATACATGACTAACGTACAGCTCAATATAATAAGGTGTGAGGGACACCACATTTACTGACTGTATAAACGTTAGTCACAAAATCTAACGTACCTCAGGAAGTGTGCTGACGAGCGTGAGACCTCACCCCCTCCTCTTTCACAGACCGTGCATCAAACCCTGGACGTTCTCTGCATCCACTGATGATGAGATGGCTCCCGAGACGACGATCTCACCCGTCTGGTCACAAGGTCGAGTCTCTGGCAAATACACACTGTACACTCCAGTCTTAAATGCCACCATGTTCCAATCCATATAGATGCACCACAGCTGTGAGTCCTGACGAGCCGCAGGTGATCAGGGTGAGGTCCTGATAACCTCAGCAACACAGCCACTCAGTCCCAAATGCAAGCCACCTGGAAGGAAAACCAAAAGACAGAAACAAAAAGGCAGCCAGGCCCCCCAGCCATACAACACTCTACGCTGAAGAAAATTAAACATGTTTAATTTCTTCTGTCCTAGCTCTCAACATACTGCTGCGTAGGGAGCAAAAACTCGACATACAGCTGCTAAAAGTGGGCGGAGAGCTGCTCAACTCGGTGTAGACGATACGCCACAATGTGAAAGGGGCTTTAGGGGGCAGGAACACATATGTCACAATGCTGCTCATCGACTACAGCTCAGCATTCAACACAGTCATCCCCTGCAAACTCACAGATAAACGCCTCACACTCAGACTGACACCCTGCCTCTGTAACTGCATGCTGAATTTCCTAACAGGCAAATAGGTCCCAGTTAGTTAAAGTTCTTTACCTGTTCTTTACCTTTAACTGTGAGCACGGGGAGACCCCAGGCTGTGTGCCGAGACCCCTGCTCTAAAGATTACTGGTGGGAACAAGACAGCATATAACAGAGGTGGCAGATCTGGTAGCTGGTGTGGCAATAATAATCTTTACCTGAATACAGACAAAAGAGGTGGTTATTGATACAAGGAGGAGTAGGGAGCTGCACACACCATTATACACTGATGAGACAGAGGTGGAGAGAGTGAAAACCTTCAAATTCCTCAGCACCCACATCAGTGATGATCTCACCTGGGTTTACAACACCAGACAGATCATAAAGAAGTCTCAACAGAGACTGGACTTTCTGACAAGAAAATTTGGTATGTCAGCCAAAATTCTCAGCACCTTCTGCAGGTGTTCAATTGAGAACGCCCTTACCACTGCCATCACAGTCTGGTACAGGAACTGCACAGTCCAAGACAGGAAGGCTCTCCAGCATGTGATTAAGACCTCACAGTACATCTCTGGGGCAGCTTTCCCCTCACTGCAGGACATTTACCAGACCAGAGTCCTACGTAGAACACACAACCTCAACACTCACTCTTCACACTCCTACCATCAGGCAGATGCTACAGGAGTCTGATGTCCAGGACCACTAGGCTGGGGAACAGCTTCTACCCACAGGCCATTAGGCTTCTCTGTAACTCTCTGGCACACTGACCCCTCCACCACCTGAGTGACTGTTATTTCACTGTCATTCTTCTCTTCATCATTACGTCCCATCATCCTCTAAGTATTTATTATAACAGCTCTGTTCACTATTTATGCACACGTGCACCTTACGATTCCTGCACAGCAGGAAATGCTGCTTAAACTACACAATATTGCCAATACCACATAAATTACACATCCTCTAACTGTAATCCTTTAAATAGTGTATATAACACATTCTTCAGTCTGTGTATTTTATATATTTTTTAAAACATCTGATGTAAACTTTCTACATGCAGATTTCATTGTGTGATATAACTGCCTGCTTTTAGTGTGCACAATAAAAAAGAAGAAAAAAGTCAATTCTTAACTTTTAATATTTAAAGTGCTTGACATGAACAATAGTAACAAAGAGCCGACCAGCCAACAGTAACATCCCATCTTCTACTCAACTTAGAATAATCCATCTGTTTTCCAAAAGACTCCAGATAAAGTAATTGATTTTTGCAACTCAGAAGTACCAGTGTTGCCCTGCACACTAATGGTCACAATGCCAAGTCAATGAAATACATTTCAACAGCTCCGTCTAAATAAAACTGAATACAAAAAGGAAAAAGGGAAAAAAGACCTTACTTCTTCCACATTGTTAAATGTGTTGAGGTTTAAGTCAAACACATTGTGAAACACAAATGGCTTCATTTTGATTTAGCATTTGCTAACTGACTGTTGACAACAAAGTTAAACTCATGAACAAGCAGCTGACTGGTTTAATTATAAACCTAAACCTTGTTTTTTTTAGTGCTGTCATTCAATTCTTGAGGTAGACTTTTATGGCCAACTAAGTTCTATATTTTAGATCATCTTTGTCTTGCTGTAGGCACTTATCACATTCACTGTTTCCTGGAACACGGCATGAAGTGATGAAGGACATCATGTACTTCTCAACTGCAAGGACTTCTTCCTTCACCCACTTTCTTCTGATAGAAGTTTCATTCCCTGGAAAAATTAGATGACAAAGTTTTTTATTCAAATGACATTAAAAGTCAAAGTCACTTGCTGTTTGGCTTCTGAATTTTGGACCTTGTTTCTTTTACTATTTTTAAAATGTTAAATCAATTAGTTTGTGCCCTGCATGGGATTAAATAAATGAGAGTGGATTTGAGAATCATTTTAACCCCTTTTTGGATGGACGACCTTTAAGCAATATCCATCTTGTTTTTCTGCCAATTCAAATAGAAAATCAGAAACATCACTCAACCACACAGCCGTCCAGAACAGAGAGAACTCTGGATCAAAGACCACACAGGGCTGGACCCAAACTCAACAAAAATTGAGCGTACAGCTACAATAATACTGGTTAGAGGACATCACCTGTGACTGAGGAATACAGATTGACTCTCTGGAGCAGGGGTCACCGACGAGGGCACCTGCCCTGCATCTTTTCCATCTCTCCCTGATCCACTCCCAGGCAATTAACTCTCAGGTGTGCTCAGCCAATCAGCAGCTGGAAGACAACACTTAAAAAAAAGCCAGGTGTGACTGCCAGGAAGGGCGGCTGCCTGGCACCCAGCGCAGCTGGACCCGCAATGCAAACTCCCAGACTAGGCTTTGGTGAAAGAGAAATCATGGTCTTTATTCCAGGCCTTGTTTCAGTACACATGTGGTCAGCAAGTGCAGCAGAAGTACCAACAGGATGAGAATCAAATTTATTGCCAAGTAAGTTCTCACGTACAAGGAATTTGATCTGGTGTCATTGGTGCATAAACAACAATAAAAAGGAAAAAATACTTCTGTAAGAAGTAAAAGAGTCAAATAGACAAATAGTCAAAACTATGTTCACTATTAAATAAATATAACAGTGTGATGGGGCTGTGCAAAAGCATATGATTGGTGTGCAGATGTACAGAACCTTTCAGTGCAGGGACGACCAATCTGGGGGACCTTCATGGATCTTACTGTCTCAGGAGAGCCAACACCATCCTAAAGGACTCATCCCACCCTGGACTCTCTCTGTTTGAGCTTCTGCCATCAGGCAGACGGTACAGGGCTATTAAAACAAGAATGAACAAATACTGAAAAACAGTTTCTACCTAACTGCTCTTAGAGCTTTGAATGGAACCAAACAGCCAGGTCACATGACACACCTGAAATGAGGGAAATATTTGCTTGTGTGCAACATACCTCTTTTATTCTATTAAATTTTGTTTTTCTTTTCTTTTCTTCTCCAGACCTTTCAAGTCTGGGTGTGGTTTACTCAGGTTTATATTTGCACTGAAAAGCTCCATCTGACCTTTCATTCTACCTTGTTACAATGACAAATAAAGTATCTGCATCTTTATTTGTCCCTGATTCCAGAGTTGAGGGTTTTAGTGCACGGTGCCGTCGTGCGTCCCTGGTTCAGGGTTGGGGGTTTTAGTGCACGGTGCCGTCGTGCGTCCCTGGTTCAGGGTTGGGGGTTTTAGTGCACGGTGCTGTCGTGCATCCCTGGTTCCAGGGTTGAGGGTTTTAGTGCACGGTGCCGTCGTGCATCCCTGGTTCCAGGGTTGAGGGTTTTAGTGCACGGTGCCGTCGTGCGTCCCTGGTTCCAGGGTTGAGGGTTTTAGTGCACGGTGCCATCGTGCGTCCCTGGTTCCAGGGTTGAGGGTTTTAGTGCACGGTGCCGTCGTGCGTCCCTGGTTCCAGGGTTGAGGGTTTTAGTGCACGGTGCCGTCGTGCGTCCCTTGTTCCAGAGTTGAGGGTTTTAGTGCACGGTGCCGTCGTGCGTCCCTGGTTCCAGAGTTGAGGGTTTTAGTGCACGGTGCTGTTGTGCGTCCCTGGTTCCAGGGTTGAGGGTTTTAGTGCACGGTGCCATCGTGCGTCCCTGGTTCCAGGGTTGAGGGTTTTAGTGCACGGTGCCGTCGTGCGTCCCTGGTTCCAGGGTTGAGGGTTTTAGTGCACGGTGCCGTCGTGCGTCCCTGGTTCCAGGGTTGAGGGTTTTAGTGCACGGTGCCATCGTGCGTCCCTGGTTCCAGGGTTGAGGGTTTTAGTGCACGGTGCCGTCGTGCGTCCCTGGTTCCAGGGTTGAGGGTTTTAGTGCACGGTGCCGTCGTGCGTCCCTGGTTCCAGGGTTGAGGGTTTTAGTGCACGGTGCCGTCGTGCGTCCCTGGTTCCAGGGTTGAGGGTTTTAGTGCACGGTGCCGTCGTGCGTCCCTTGTTCCAGAGTTGAGGGTTTTAGTGCACGGTGCCGTCGTGCGTCCCTTGTTCCAGAGTTGAGGGTTTTAGTGCACGGTGCCGTCGTGCGTCCCTGGTTCCAGAGTTGAGGGTTTTAGTGCACGGTGCCGTCGTGCGTCCCTGGTTCCAGAGTTGAGGGTTTTAGTGCACGGTGCTGTTGTGCGTCCCTGGTTCCAGGGTTGAGGGTTTTAGTGCACGGTGCCATCGTGCGTCCCTGGTTCCAGGGTTGAGGGTTTTAGTGCACGGTGCCGTCGTGCGTCCCTGGTTCCAGGGTTGAGGGTTTTAGTGCACGGTGCCGTCGTGCGTCCCTGGTTCCAGGGTTGAGGGTTTTAGTGCACGGTGCCGTCGTGCGTCCCTGGTTCCAGGGTTGAGGGTTTTAGTGCACGGTGCCGTCGTGCGTCCCTTGTTCCAGAGTTGAGGGTTTTAGTGCACGGTGCTGTCGTGTACTAAAACCAGGCTCCTGACCCTGGTGGGTCAGGAGCCTGGTTGCTGCTGGCGTCAGCACTCAGACTGCTGAGTCCGACCGGCTTTATCGGCTCAGCTTTTCATCCTATTAAAGCCGCCACAGTCTGTTTGTACACGAGCAGATTAAGTCCCACCATCCACCTCAGTGGATTATTGAGAATGTAGTTTGGAGCTGTCAGAGTAACTTAGAGATAATTACACCTTAAGTTAAGAATTTTAACTAGTGTCTGTACCATGTGCACGTGTGTGTGTGCACGTTGGGTCTGCAGTTCATTCTGTCAAATCTTCAGTTTTCATGACTTGTTACATTAAAGAACTCTGACAGTAACTCGTCACCTGGTCGACCTTTAACACAAACAGGAACTAGTGACTCAAAAATTCAGTCTTAAGTTTCTTTGAAGATGTCAAAGCAATAGTTTATTTCTTTTTTATTTCCTTTTTTCTCTCCCTCCTTTCATGCACGTGGTCACAGTGTAAAGTTTGACAGAAGTTCATAAAGTGGTTTACGAGCACTTCCTGAGCATTAATTAACCTCCAAAACCCCACTAATATGACGGTTCAAAGAGTTTTAGGTTTCAACAACGTGAACCAAAAGTCCAGTCACTGTCAGCTCTGGATGACTGGGAGCATTTCATGGATGCAGTTTCAGGAAGAACTTGTCTTTCCCCGGCTGTGTGTTCAGACCGCAGAGGTTAAGATCCTGATCCAGGGTCCTTCAGTCTGTTGATGTATCTGTTGATGCTCCGGCCGTGTTGGACCTGAAGGAGGGGACGGGCCCATGACAGATGACTTTCTAACCCTCAGGATCCAGGTGGTTCTGAGTGCAGACCCGTGCCGGCCTCTCTGCTTTGGACTGAGGCAGGTAAACAATTAGTCTTTAAACACGGGTCCAAGTTTTACTGCATCATGAACGTCTGCATCATTGACTGTGAGGCTTCATGGTCTTGGTGCATCAACGGAGTTGCAGGACTGTGTGTGTGTGTGTGTGTGTGTGTGTGTGTGTGTGTGTGTGTGTGTGTGTGTGTGTGTGTGTGTGTGTGTGTGTGTGTGTGTGTGTGTGTGTGTGTGTGTGTGTGTGTGTGTGTGTGTGTGTGTGTTGTTGGGCAGGTAGATGAGTGGATCAGGACCTGCCAACATGTACACCTGGGTTCAAACCTTACTCATGCTACCTGCCTGTGTCCTCGGATAAGAACCTTTGTCCACATGGTCTCAGTCCGCCCAGCTGTGATCAGGTTCCGGCCTTGGATGTGGAAGTGTGCTGCATCCTGTCCGGGGGAGTCCTCGAGTCTCATCTGCTTGATGCTCTGGACTCTGGAGATGAGCTCTGGCACCAACAGGCATCAGAGCTGGTTGAGGCCTGATGTCCGTGTTGTCTCAGGTCACCCAGACAAATCCAGTCCACCTGGTTGATTTGGTGGTAAAACAGTGAACTGGAGTTGAACATAAGTTTTTGAACTTGTCTTCTGTCAGTTTGTGTTGAACTTCTTATTATGAAGAAGTTCTGACGTGTCAGAATTTTTAAATTTTTTTAAAAGATTGATGTGTTTAAAAAATGAGAAATTTGTTGTGAAAAGTTTGATTGATTTTTGCAGACTTTGTGTCCACATCCTCGGACCTGCTGGATTGGTCTGATCAGATTACACAAGTATGTGCAGTGTTCTGTAAGGATCCACGTGCTGACCCGGCTCAGTGGATCTGGATTATAAATGCAGCTTTGTAAACCTGACCAGCTGCTGTCCTCCAGGTCCACGCCGCCGTCCTCCAGGTCCACGCCGCCGTCCTCCAGGTCCACGCCGCCGTCCTCCAGGTCCACGCCGCCGTCCTCCAGGTCAAGGTCAGTTTGTTTGCTCCTGAATTGTGGTCTATAAAAACCCTGTAGTTTTAAAAAGCAGCATGTAACTTTTCCTAGTCTGTCCAGCGGTGATGCTGAAGTGTTTTCTCTGAGGTCACCCTGAAGTTCAGTTTCTGTTCTGTGCAGTCCTGCTGCGGTCACCAGATTACTTCTTATCCTAATGATTTAATTTCTCAGTGTTATTTTACACATTAATGTGATGTTTCAGTCTTCATGCTTTAGCAGCAATGTGAACCGTCACAACAATGAAGCAATTCTGAACTGGAAAAATTGAATTTGATGAATTTACTGTAGGAGAAGCCAGGGCCCAGTGGATCAGAAATGTTTGTTTTGTGGAAGCATCAACACATCATGCACAGGTTGAGGTCATTCTATTGTGGATTTAATACAGCAGGTTATTGTTTATAAGACTGAGTTATTTATGTCTCCTCAAGTGTAATTTACAGGTGTTTAAAATCGATTTTAAACCTTTTGATTCACTAATTCACGGGCCACAGTGAATCAACTTAGAATATAATGAAAAAACATGATTATAAAGATGTCTTCAAAATGATTAAATATATTCTGATGCATATAAAAACTGTAATCCGGCAGACCAGCTATGTGACGTGTGAGTGTCTTATTATATAGTGATATAAGTCCTTTAGAGACTATTAGAAATACAGCTGTCATCATTTCTGTTCAAACGTGAAAACACTTGTTTATATACACAAATTATCAAAATAATTAATGGAAAAATAAATGTATAAGCTTCAACAAGTAATATTTGTCATCCACTTGATACTGGGGCTTAATGAATCAGTTTCTATACTGATTCACTGTGGCCCGGGTGCATCTGACACACATGAGTCATGTGATCAAATAGCTGACAGTCTGGAGAAGACTATCAGCTATTTGACTATCAGCTCACTGACTGATGTGTTGATGACTTTGGCATGAAGTGGTGATTGAATGGACTTTGGATCCAAACAAAAGTTTCCACATTTTTTGTTTTGTTTTTTTTTTTCCAGAATGTGAAGTGTTTGGGGGAAAAGTGGACATGGCTCTGAGACAAATGTGAAAATGATAAAAAAAAAAAAAAAAAAAAAAAAAAAAAAGTAAAACACATTCAAAAGCAGGAGTTTCCATCACGTTTGTGTTTATTTGAAATGAGAATGACATGGTGGTGAAGGTTCCAGGTTCTCTTCCTGCCTGCTCCTTTCTGTGTGGAGTTTGCATGCTCTCCCCGTGCTCACATGGTTTCCCTCCAGGTGTGAGTGTGTTTGTTTGTCCATATGTGTCCCTGGCATAGAGTGTCCAGGGTGAACGCCACAACCCCTAAACTGGGACAGGAGTGATCTGAGGAGGGTTGGATGGATGAATTTCAAATAAACATGATAATGTCATCGTCTCTGTGCTGCAGGTTGTGACATCATCAATCAACATGAGTCCCAAACATGTCGTCTATAAGAAGGTGTCTCGTGACAAGTCGGTAAGTTTTTTCTAAATCAGTGCTGAGAGGAAAAAGTCATTTTAAAAAATTCTTTCATGGTGTCACATTTTTAAAAATAGTTGCTGTTTTACATGATCTTTATTAACATGACAGAAAATAATGGAGTAAATTAAAGTCCTCAGTGCTTCTATGGAACATGTCAAAGACCTCGACCAGCTGAAACCTCACTCACATCTCAAAATTAGAAGACAGTTCCAATTTTTTTGTTAGCTATTCCAGAAAGTGAATATTTTATATATTCTGACTCATTACATATAAACTAAAAGATTTCAAACATTTTTTTCATTAAAATGTGATCATTACAGCCTATAGCTTAAAAAAAAGTGCTCAGTTCTTGGTTGTGGTTCCTGTTGAATGAGTTCCTGTGTCAGTGCGGTGTGGAGGTGATCCGTCTGTGGACCTGCTGAGGTGTTCTGGAAGTCCAGGTTGCTTTGACAGTGTCCTTCAGCTCTTGTTGATCGTTCTCGTCTTCATCTTGACATTTACCCCACAGAGACTCTATGAGGTGTTAATCAGTGGTCTGCACAGTTCCACTAATCTGCTAACCACTAATTAGCGAAGCTAACTTTTTTGTTAGCAGATCAGCGTTTCTGCTAACTTCAAAAACCATCAGCGGACCAATTAACTTCCACTAAATTTAGTTTCACTAACTTTTAGTCTGCTAATTTTTTTTTTTTTTTGCTGGCATAGTACATAAAGCCGAACAGTCAAAAACATTTGTTAACCCAAAAATCACACGTTAGTTCCTCTATGTTGTGTTTTGCAGCAGACAGGCAGCTGTGAGGAGCTGAGCTCAACCCGATCACAGCAGACGGAGCCATTTACATTCACAGCATACAGCGTTCCAGACATGGGCACATGTCTGGCACATGACTGGCACATGTCTGGACCTAAATTCCTTGCAATTGAATGTTGAGAAACATTGTTCTTAAACTGTTGGACTATTTTTTCATGCAGTTGTTCACAAAGTGGTGATCCTCACCCCATCTTTGCTTGTGGGCGGCTGAGACTTTTGGGGATGCTCCTTTTATACCCAATCATGAGTGTCCTCAGTTCCCAAACGCTTATTGAGTGTTGTTAGAAGGAAAGGTGATGTAACACAGTGGGAAACATACCACTGTCCCAGCTTTTTAGAAACGTGTTGCAGGCATCCATTTCAAAATGAGCAAATATTTGCACAAAAACAATAAAGTTTATCAGTTTGAACATTAAATATCTTGTCTTTGTGGTGTATTCAACTGAATATAGGTTGAAGAGGATTTGAAAATCATTGGATTCTGTTTTTATTTACATTTTACACAACATCCCAACTTCACTGGAATTGGGGTTGTATGATTTGAACACTGGTGGAATGAAAATGTTTCTAATTAACAAAAACAGATTCATCATGTGATGGCACCTTTATATCAATATGTGTTTACATTTGGGAAACCCTCTTGCTGCAAATTGAGCTTTAATGTTGGAATGTGATGTACCTGGATGACATTTGGATGATTGCATTCCACACAGCTGGTGTGGAATGCAATCATCCAAATGGACACTCACAATTAGTGTCCATTTGGATGATTGTGATATTGTGATGAAAATGAGGCGCTATTTGTCAGAATATCACAAACAAATAGATTAATGTATATTTCGTGCTGCTGAATCAGGACTTGGCATGAGACCGGGTTGGGTAATACACCTCTGATACTAGCAAACATTTATGCCCCTAACTGGGATGACAGACAGTTCTTTTAAAATATATTTGCACTCCTTCCTGACCTGGACAGGTACAATTTAATACTTGGGGGCGACTTTAACTGCGTTCTGCATCCAACACTAGACTGCTCTCACCCAAGTCACAACACTGGCACCCCATTAGATAACTCTGCCCAGTGTATCAACACATTTCTGCAGACCTATTATGGGATGGTGGACCCTTGGCGATTTAAACACCTGACATCAAAGCAGTTCTTTTTTTTCCCACCTCATTAAGCGTATTCCAGAATTGACTACTTTCTCTTAGACCACAGACTTCTCCCCTTCTTAATTTCAACAGACTACGAAACACTAGTAATATCAGACTACATGTTGGGAAAGTGTAGTGACACGGACCCACAACAGGGGGCGTAAATGAACGGACAATGGAAGGAGTCAAATTATAACACTTTACTGTTGTGACTGTCACAACCAAACAGCAGATTCAGAATGTGCAACAGTCAATTAATAAAGGTGTCGTGTGGGCAGGCTCGACGATAGGAGATGCCCGTCTGGAAACGAACCGGAACCACACGATTTCCACCGCCACCTGAACCCGAGGAATACTGGAGCCGCCAAGTCCCGGAGTCCCCAGGTGGCCACCTTCCTGGCGTGTCGGATCTGGTACTGCTGGCAGAAAGCAAAAGACAGTCAAAGGGTGGGTGTGTGAACACCCAGTAACAATGGTGGGAATGCCACCTCCACCTCTCACTCAACACGTTGCAGCGGTCTCAGATGAAAAGGAGCGCCGTCTTGCACAGCCTCCGCAAAAATGACCGGTTCTCCTGCAAACACTCACAATAACAGATTTATAAATCTCACAAAAAGGGCTGAGAGTATTACCTCCAGATGAAGATGATATCTCGGCAGTTTGGTGGAGGTGTCTTCCTGCTTTTATACCAGATGTGTTGATTAGTGACAGCTGTCACAGATGATGGGTGACAGCTGTCACCACGGCTTGTTCCTGAGGCGTCAGTGCCCTCTCGTGCCTGAAGCCCACACTTCAGGCAGGGCGCCTTCTGGTGGTGGGCCAGCAGTACCTCCTCTTCAGCGGCCCACACAACAGGACCCCCCCCTCAATGGGCGCCTCCTGGCGCCCGACCAGGCTTGTCCGGGTGGCGACGATAGAAATCGGCCAGGAGGGCCGGGTCCAGGATGAAGCTCCTCTTCACCCAGGAGCGTTCTTCGGGTCCATACCCCTCCCAGTCCACCAAATACTGGAAATCCCGGCCCATTCGACGGACGTCCAAGAGCCGGCGAACTGTCCAAGCCGGCTCCCCGTCGATAATACGGGCAGGAGGCGGCGCTGGACCGGGTGCACAGAGGGGCGAGGTGTGATGCGGTTTTATCCTGGAGACATGAAAGACCGGATGGATCCGCGGTGAGGCCGGGAGTTGGAGCCTCACTGCGGTAGGACTGAGGACCTTGAGGATGGGGAAGGGTCCAATGAATCGGTCTTTCAACCTTGGGGACTCGACCTGGAGTGGAATGTCCTTGGTGGAAAGCCACACCTCCTGCCCGGGCTGGTAAGTAGGGGCCGGGGACCGTCGACGGTCTGCATGGGCTTTAGCCCTCGTCCGGGCCCTCAACAAGGCCGAACGGGCGGTGCGCCACACCCGACGGCATCTCCGCAGGTGGGCCTGGACCGAGGGCACACCGACCTCTCCCTCCACCAAAGGAAACAAAGGGGGCTGGTACCCCAGACACACCTTGAACGGGGAGAGGCCGGTGGCAGAGGACACCTGGCTGTTATGAGCGTACTCAATCCAGGCCAGATGTTCACTCCAAGCCGTCGGGTGTGCGGAGGTCATGCACCTGAGGGCCTGCTCCAACTCCTGGTTGGCCCGTTCGACCTGTCCGTTAGTCTGCAGGTGATACCCAGACGAGAGGCTTACAGTGGCCCCCAGTTCCCGGCAGAAACTTCTCCACACCTGCGAGAACTGGGGACCGCGATCCGAAACGATGTCTGTTGGTATCCCATGCAGCCGGACAACATGGTGGACGAGGAGATCTGCCGTCTCCTGGGCTGACGGGAGCTTCGGGAGGGCCACGAAGTGGGCCGCCTTGGAGAAACGGTCCACTATCGTGAGTATGGTGGTGTGTCCCCGGGACGGCGGGAGGCCCATGACAAAATCCAGACCGATGTGGGACCAGGGGCGGTGAGGCACAGGAAGTGGTTGTAGAAGTCCCTGTGCCTTCTGGTGGTCAGCCTTGCCCCTGGCGCAGGTGGTGCAGGCCTGGATGTAAGCCCGGACATCAGTCTCCAGGGACGCCCACCAGAAGCGCTGCCGGACTACTGCCACGGTCCTACGCACCCCTGGGTGGCAGGAGAGCTTGGACCCGTGACAGAAGTCCAGAACGGCAGCTCTGGCTTCTGGTGGGATGTATAGTCTGTTCTTCGGCCCTGTTCCGGGATCCGGGCTCCGTGCCAGGGCCTCCCGGACGGTCTTCTCCACGTCCCAGGTCAGAGCAGCCACGATAGTGGACTCCGGGAGAATGGGTTCCGGTGGATCCGACAGCTCAGTCTTGACTTCCTGTTCATGCACCCGGGACAGGGCATCCGATCTTTGGTTTTTGGTCCCGGGGCGGTAGGTGATCCGGAAGTCAAAACGGCCGAAAAACAGTGACCAGCGGGCTTGCCTGGGGTTCAGTCGCTTGGCGGTCCTGATATACTCCAGGTTCCGGTGGTCAGTGAAAACCGTGAAAGGCACTGACGCTCCCTCCAGCAGGTGTCTCCACTCCTCAAGGGCCTCTTTCACCGCAAGGAGCTCTCGATTGCCCACGTCATAGTTCCGCTCTGCTGGGGTCAACCTGCGGGAAAAATAGGCACACGGGTGAAGAACCTTATCAGTTTCTCCACTCTGGGATAGCACGGCTCCTATCCATGAGTCCGAGGCGTCCACTTCAACCACAAACTGGCGACCAGGATCGGGCTGCACCAAGACCGGTGCAGTCGAGAACCGGCGTTTCAACTCCCTAAACGCGGCTTCGTACCGATCCAACCAGGTGAAGGGAACTTTTGGTGAGGTCAGGGCCGTCAGGGGGCTAACAACCTGACTATACCCCTTAATGAACCTCCTGTAGAAATTTGCGAAGCCGAGGAACTGTTGCAGCTTCCTACGGCTTGTAGGTTGGGGCCAGTCTCTCACCACTGCGACCTTGGCCGGATCCGGGCCGACGGAGTTGGAGGAGATGATAAACCCCAGGAAGGACAAAGAAGTGCGGTGAAACTCACACTTCTCGCCCTTCACAAACAACCGGTTCTCCAATAACCGCTGCAGGACCTGACGTACATGCCGTACATGGGTCTCAGGGTCCGGAGAAAAGATGAGTATATCATCAGATATACGAAGACGAATCGGTGCAGGAAGTCCCGCAAGACGTCATTAACCAAAGCTTGGAACGTCGCGGGGGCGTTAGTGAGGCCGAACGGCATGACCAGGTACTCAAAATGACCTAACGGGGTGTTAAATGCCGTCTTCCATTCATCTCCCTTCCGGATCCGAACTAGGTGGTATGCGTTCCTAAGATCCAACTTTGTGAAGATTTTGGCTCCATGCAGGGGGGTGAACACTGAATCCAACAAAGGCAACGGGTATCGGTTGCGAACCGTGATCTCGTTCAGCCCCTGATAATCAATGCATGGACGAAGACCGCCATCTTTTTTTCCCACAAAAAAGAAACCCGCTCCCATCGGAGAGGTGGAGTTACGGATCAGCCCGGCAGCTAAGGAGTCCCGGATGTAGGTCTCCATCGATTCGCGCTCAGGTCGGGAGAGGTTGTACAGCCTGCTGGACGGGAACTCCACGCCTGGCAACAAATCGATGGCACAATCATATGGACGGTGCGGGGGAAGAGTGAGTGCCCGATCCTTGCTACAAACGTCAGCAAGATCGTGGTACACAACCGGCACCGCCGACAGATTGGGGGGAACTTGGACCTGCTCCTTAGCCTGGGAACCGGGAGGAACCGAGGATCCCAAACACATCCGATGGCAGGTTTCGCTCCACTGTACCACCACCCCGGACGGCCAATCAATCCGGGGATTGTGTTTCAACATCCAGGGGAACCCCAGAATCACACGGGAGGTAGAAGGAGTCACAAAAAACTCAATCTCCTCCCTATGATTCCCTGACACTACCAGAGTTACTGGTGGTGTCTTGTGTGTGAGTAAAGGGAGTAGGGTGCCATCTAGTGCTCGCACCTGCAATGGTGTAGGTAGCGCCACCAGAGGGAGCCCTACCTCCCTGGCCCATCTGCTGTCTAACAGATTCCCTTCTGACCCTGTGTCTACCAGTGCTGGGGCCTGAAGGGTTAAATCCCCACTAAGGATTGTAACTGGGAGTCGTGCGGCAATATGTGTGTGTCCCACGTGAATTTTTTGGCCCACCCTAAGCCCAGTCTCTAGGGGCGGGCGTTGGTGTTTAACCGTTCGAGGCAATTGCTCAATTGATGCTCCATTGAGCCACAAACAAAACGCCCCGCGTGGAAACCTCCTCTGTCTATTAGGTGGTCTAAATGTGGCCCTGCTCGTGTCCATAGCTTCGTCAGCAGGGGGAGCTGTCGCCCCACGGGACGTAGAGGCCAGGGAGCGTGGGAAGGGCGGACCTTTCTCGGACCCGGAAGGAAGAGGGACGGCGTGCGCCCAGCCACGTCCTTCGTCTCGTTCCCGACGGCGTTCTTCCAACCGATTGTCTAACTGTATAACGAGATCAATAAGCCCATCTATTTCCCGCGGTTCATCCTTGGCCACTAGGTGCTCCTTTAGGACTGACGACAGTCCGTTTACAAAGGCGGCGCGGAGCGCAGCGTTATTCCAGCCGGACCTCGCAGCCGCGATGCGGAAGTCGACTGCATAAGCGGCTGCGCTCCGGCGTCCCTGTCTCATCGACAGCAGCACGGTTGAAGCGGTCTCTCCCCTGTTAGGGTGATCAAACACAGTTCTGAACTCCCTCACAAACCCAGTGTATGTGTGAAGGAGCCGTGAATTTTGCTCCCAAAGCGCCGTAGCCCAAGCGCATGCCTCTCCCCGAAGCAGAGTAATCACATAAGCTATTTTGCTTGCGTCTGACGCGTACATGACAGGACGTTGTGCGAAGACGAGCGAACACTGCATAAGAAAGTCCGCGCACGTCTCCACACAACCTCCGTACGGCTCAGGAGGGCTTATGTATGCTTCAGGGGATGGTGGGAGGGGTTGTTGAACCACCACTGGAACATTAATATCTAGCACAGGATCGACAGGAGGAGGAGCTGCAGCAGCGCCCTGAGCGCTCGCCGCCACTTGCGCGGAGAGAGCCTCCACCCTGCGGTTCAGGAGGATGTTTTGCTCGGCTATTTGATCCATTCGAGCCGTAAAGGCGGTGAGAATATGCTGTAGCTCACCAATCACGCCTCCTGCAGATGCCTGCGCTCCCTGCTCTCCCATTGGTTGTTCAACAGCCTGGTGACGCCCCTCGGAGTCCATGACCCTGGCCGAGATATCCTGTTGGGAAAGTGTAGTGACACGGACCCACAACAGGGGGCGTAAATGAACGGACAATGGAAGGAGTCAAATTATAACACTTTACTGTTGTGAATGTCACAACCAAACACAGCAGATTCAGAATGTGCAACAGTCAATTAATAAAGGTGTCATGTGGGCAGGCTCGACGATAGGAGATGCCCGTCTGGAAACGAACCGGAACCACACGATTTCCACCGCCACCTGAACCCGAGGAATCCTGGAACCGCCAAGTCCCGGAGTCCCCAGGTGGCCACCTTCCCGGCGTGTCGGATCTGGTACTGCTGGCAGAAAGCAAAAGACAGTCAAAGGGTGGGTGTGTGAACACCCAGTAACAATGGTGGGAATGCCACCTCCACCTCTCACTCAACACGTTGCAGCGGTCTCAGATGAAAAGGAGCGCCGTCTTGCACAACCTCCGCAAAAACGACCGGTTCTCCTGCAAACACTCACAATAACAGATTTATAAATCTCACAAAAAGGGCTGAGAGTATTACCTCCAGATGAAGATGATATCTCGGCAGTTTGGTGGAGGTGTCTTCCTGCTTTTATACCAGATGTGTTGATTAGTGACAGCTGTCACGGATGATGGGTGACAGCTGTCACCACGGCTTGTTCCTGAGGCGGCAGCGCCCTCTCGTGCCTGAAGCCCGCACTTCAGGCAGGGCGCCTTCTGGTGGTGGGCCAGCAGTACCTCCTCTTCAGCGGCCCACACAACACTACAGTCCTGTAATCTTGAATCTCAGACTCCTAGATGTAGTCCCTACCAGACCTTTATGGTGGCTCAACATGAGACTTTTGGAAGATGATGTATTTATGGTGTTCATCTACACACAAATCGATTTTTTTCTTGAAACATACAGTTCCCTGGAAATAAGTTACACCCTTCTATGGGAATCATGTAAGGCTTTCATAAGGGGGCAAATCATTTCCTGCAGTGCGAGTCGCTCAAAAGATAAATTAAAATGCTTGTCAGAAATCAATGGCCGGCTGAAGTCAATAGATCAGTGTGAATCAATATCAGCATCTGCAGACCTTTTGAGGGAAAGGTCACTACTCCAAACTGAATATGACCTTTTGATGAATGAAAGGGCCATAGACATGCATTTGAAATCACAACAGCAATACTTTGAGCACAGAGAGGGGGCCAGTAAGATGTTAAGTCATCAGCTGAAACAAATGACTGCAGCAAATTACATATCAGCTGTTAAGGATAAAGGGGGTAACATTATCACAGAGCAACTGGGAATTAATAACCAATTTAAGACATTTTATGAGGAGTTATCCACCTTGGAACAATGGTCAACACTTCCTCTGTCAATGGCTGGATGCATAAACTCAGTTGTTGTTGTTGTTCATTCTGCTGCTCCCGGTTCTTTGTTCAGGGTCACCACAGCACATACAGCCGTACCCACATTGGTAATTGGCACAAGTTTTACGCCGGATGCCCTTCCTGACACAACTCCAGTTTTACCTGGAGAAACACACACAGCCACTGGTGTTCCAAAGAGGTCTCCCATCCAAGTACTAAGCAGATCATGCCAGCCGAGGCCCGCCCACTGCCCCATAGACCCCCAGACACGCTGAGCATCCGATGGGCGGGACAAAGCCCAGCATTTTTCCAATGACTCGTCTCGTTTTGCTGCAGTCTTTGCTTCGCTACTGTTTAAAGCACTGTGAAGCTGCGGGAATGAGTGAGAGGAAAGCCGCCATGGGACGGGAAGGTGGGGGCACCGCTCTGCCGTAACGTAACGTAACCACGAACCCCCCCCCCCCCCCGTCAGGACAACCCCCCCACCCCCTTTTTTTTTCCCGCACGGTTGTGACCCCCCCCTGCAATGCCGCCCCGGGCAGCCTCCAGGACCGCCCCTGCTTACAGAACAGTGTTCCTACAGATCCCTGTGCCCCACTGTCAACAAGTAAAAAGAACGCTTGGACCCAGTGACACAGGGATCGCTTAAGATATGGAAGCAGCTAAGAACCCATTTTGGATGCAAACAGGGCCTCCCTTTAGCTCCCAAACGCCCTCTTCCCACCGTCTCTTATTGACACAACTTTTCAGTGTTGGACCAGAAAAGCTGTAGGCTTGGTCAGGGATTTTTTTCAGAGAAGGCAACTTCATGTCGTCTCAGCAGTTAAGGGCAAAACTTAATATTCCACAATCACATTTTTTCAGACACTTGCAGGCCTGTAGCTTAATCAAAAAACACTTCTCTCCTTCTCTTCAAAATCTATAGAAGAGTGCTTGAAGGTTGATCCTTTGCGGGGGGGGTGGGTATCTGCCATATATGAGTTGTTGCAGGGGGCAGCAACCCCCTCGTTAGACTGTATTAAACAGCAGTGGGAGGCTTTGGTCTGTGTGTAGCAGAATGGAGGAGGGCAGCTGGCTGGGTGCATAACTCATCTGTCTGTATCAGGCATAGACTCCTCCTCCAATTTAAAGTATTACACAGACTCCACCTATCAGATAGCAGGCTTGCCAAAATGTTTCCAGGAATCAGTGAAAACTGCCCTGGGTGTAAATGTGACCCAGGCACTCTTAGACATATGTTTTGGGCCTGTCCAAGACTGAAAGACTTTTGGGAGGGAGTTTTTAACACCATTACTACAGTGTGGAAAATAAAAATTCAACTGAACCCTGTCACTGCCCTATTTGGTGTGGTGCCAGTGGACTGCAGGATGGCAACCACCCATGCCACAGCAGTGGCCTTCACTACACTTCTGGCACGTCGGAACATCCTGCTTAAATGGAAAAAGGCAGCACCTCCTTCCCATAAGCGATGGGTGATGGACATGGTGACCCATCTCAAGGTGGAACAGCTGAGATATATGTCAAGGCTCAGAAAGAAAGTTTAGAGGCAGTGATTTCTGCTCTATGCTGAGAAACTTTTGCAGCTATTTTTGTTACTCTTATTTTATTATTTTTTATATTATCATTGTTATATATTTATTTTATATTATGTATTATGACTGTCATTGATGTGTGTGTGCACACTGTTGAAGTTGTCAAATGTTTTTATAATGTGTGTGTGTGTGTGTGTGTGTGTGTGTGTGTGTGTGTGTGTGTGTGTGTGTGTGTGTGTGTGTGTGTGTGTGTGGAATATGTTAGAAATCCAATAAAAATACCCAAATTAATAATAATAATAAAAAAACTAAAGAAACTGTTAACATTTGTTAAATCTTGGCAGAGCAGTGAGGGAAGCCACCAAGACACATCTGAAGGAATTAGAAGCTTCAGTGGCTGTGATTAGATTGATGACTGTCAAAAGGAAGACATGAAATAAAGATTCAGATCTCCCATGTGCCTTCTGGCAAATGTCGTCTTTTTTTCCCTTCTTTATATAGTCCGATTATCTGTGTTTCAGATCACCGTCTACTTGGCCAAACGAGACTTTGTGGATCACTGTGACTTTGTGGATCCAGTGGGTGAGTGTAAAAAAACAAACAGTTTTATATTTATTTAATAATAGATATGGACAACAAAGGCGTTACACAGGCCAACAGTGCCCCCAGTGGCTGGGTTTTGGCAGAAAATTAGAATAAACATTCAAGTAAAATGAAACGTGAAACACAAAGATGACAAGTTAACATCCATAACAATATAAAAATGAAAACAAATCCAAACATTGTAAAAATCAACATATAGAAACATATAAGATAAAAACAAACAAACAGAAACACGATGGTGTGGACGTCGCCACCCTGAGGCCGGCAGTCAAACTGTTCCATACAAACAGTGATGCTTCACGCACAGCAAACCGAGTGAACGTTCAGGGTTTTGACCTAAAAGGACAAAAGATTAAAAGATCTTTATCACCCAGTGAGCGCTCATCCCTCCTGGAGCTGTGCCGTAAACCACAGTCTTCCAGCTTTGAGCGGCTCCGTTTGTGGTCCAGATGCACAAACCTTCATGTGGGTGTGTGCAGGTCCAAATTGGTCTCATTTGCTTTTGTCAAGTGTAGAAATGTTCAGATAAAAATGACTTATTGGATTAATCAGCGTTTAACACTCAAGGATTTTGGACCTTTGGTGTGCCAGTCCAGAGTCCCTACAGCAGGTTTGGGAGGTTTGATCCACCTCACGTTTGCTCATCCAAAGGTTGACGCTCTTCTGCTCGTACATTTGATTGTGATTGTTTGAGGAGATAAACTTGAAAACAAAGCTTTGGGTTCTTGGGCAATGGTGGGCACAGCTAACCAAAACGTTAGCGTTGATAACAGCTAATCAGCGAACTTAAAAGTTATCTTTTATAAAGCTAAGCCGATAAACCATCCAAAAATTTATCGGAAGCTACAGCAAACCGATAACTTTCAGTATTGCTTCCAATAAACTTACAATTACTAACAAGCTGATTTTGAGTTTTAACACCACGATCGCTTCTGGTAGCATCAAAGGTGACCACAAACCCAAACAATGACTCAGCACTTCTGTCTTTGTGCATCCTGCCCCCTGCTGGAAGCTCCTGTTTACTCCATAACTTACAGTAGTGAAGCAAATGAGAGGAGCAGCGAAGCTCAACTCTCTACTCAATAACAGTGTCGCCGTGAGGCGGAGGTCTTGGAAAATAAAGCAGTGCTGACTTATGGTTTGGATTCAAAAATAAAAAAATTAACACCGATAGAATAACTCCATTAATGTCAATTCTGTCATTTTTACAAAGTTAAAATATAACATATTTATTTTAATTTTAAAAAATGCACTAATTCTGCAGTTTTGTAACAAACACAGACAGATACCAAAGGGATTATGGGTAAAATGTGCCTCCTCGAACACTGATTGGTTGACTCATTCATTCTATGTAAAAACCAACATGTTAATGTGAGGTGTGTGTTGGTGTTTACATATAAATGTGCTTTTGTAAATATTTTTTATTTGTATTAAAAAAGCCATTTGCAAAAAGCCAAAAGTTGAAGTTGTGATTTGATAACTGTCTGATATAACCGGGGTCAGAATAAATAGAACACTGCCATCTACTGGCGTCCAAATGCTCATACTGCCATGAACACTACTGGCCAGTAGATGGCAGGAGAGACCGTGAAAACTTGCCAAAACAAAATTACTTGTTGGAAGATAATTGGTCTGATGATGGTTTTCAAAGTTATCTGAAAAGATAATCCAATAATGAAAACATTAGCTGTGATTATTAGAGGTTAGCGGATTAGCAGAACTGTGCCCACCACTGGTTCTTGCACATCTTGTCCCCACCTGCTTGCTGTCTTTGAGCAAAGCTGGGCTCAGAACCTGTTGGACCCCTGACACAAACATTATGAGTTCTTCATAGTCTGAATGGGACTAATGTCAGTTTTCTCTCTTTGTTGCTCAGATGGAGTTCTGGTGATGGACCCGGTTCAGCTCAAAGGGAAGAAGGGTCAGTACCTGTGCACCTTTGTGCTCTTCACTCTAACAAAATGACTTGTTGTCCCCAGAACCAGATGGATGTTAAGAACATGCAGAACTGAGGAACTAGACCATCAAAACATGACTCTGTGGACTTGTTTAGTCCCTAATGGACCCAAACTGAAGTATTTCAGTACCTCCCCCAGACATGTTTATCACTCAGATTTCTTTCCTTTTTTTAACATTTATTTAGTGTTTTCAAAAAAAGGACACAGTGTAGAAAACCCTCCATAAAAAGGCAAGCATGTGAAAAGTGCATATGAATGTGTCCACTAAATGATGGATGAAAATGAAGTACAAGAAAGTGTTACCGTGTTCATCACCTGACTGACAGAAAGAAAACCAAAAACCTCTTTCTGTTTATGACGTCTGACTTTGTGTTCATGTGTTATTTTTGTTCAAGTCCTTGAATTAAAATATGAAGAACATCTGCACTGTGGCGGTGAAACAGAGACAAAATATTGTCCAAATACATATGGACCACAGAGCACATGGGTTGAACTTTGGCTTTAATGGATTTACTGAAGAGTGGAGTTTATCTACGTTACGTAAGGAGAAGCTGAACAGAGTTCTGATGGTTCTGAGCAGATAGCGATGAGGTTCCAGCTTCTCTGGAAGTGAGTCAGAACTTTGAATGTTGGCAGGGTGAGACTGAGACATCTTGGACATGTGCTGAGGGATAATTCAAAGGACAGGGTGAGATGGAGACTAATGATCTGCTGTGCCACCCCCTAATGGGAGCCGCCAAAAGAAGAAGAATCAAGCAAAACTGACACTGATAAACCTGCTGAAGTGACTGAATACAACAGACACTGCTGAACAAATACAGTGCAGGGCGGCACAGTGGCTTAGCGGTTAGCACTGCTGAAGGTTCCAGGCCGTCCTCCTGCGTGGATTTCACTGTACGGTGTTTGCATGTTGTCCCCGGGCTGCTATGGCTTCCTCCGGGTGCCCCACCTTCCACAGAGACGCAGATTCAGGGAACTGGTGGCAAAACTGACTGTAGGTGTGAGTCCTGTCCAGGGTGAACACCGCCTCTCACCCTGTGACTGCTACGATAGGCTCCACCCCGTGACCTGTAACTGGAATAAGTGGGTGTAGAAGACTGATAAATGGATGGTTGTGCGCCCTGTGGAGGTGTTGTGGTTTTTTGAATGCCTTGTGGTCCTGCGGCGAGTGGAACCCTCACGGCGGCAGAACGTGCACAGGCGGTTTGATTATTGGAGGTGTTGTAACTGTGCAGGAGGTATGATGTTGGTAATAAAGTAGCTGAAGAACATCTTCCAAAAATGATATTCCTGATTGTCATGACCTCTGGCATCTTCCTGCTCTTGTAGTCTACGTGATGCTGTCGTGTACATTCCGGTACGGCCATCAGGACATGGATGTAATGGGCGTGGCCTTCAGGAGGGACCTGTTTGTGATGACCCGCCAGGTGTACCCCGAGCTGCAGGACAAAGAGCACCTGACTCACACAAAGATTCAGGAGAAGCTGCTGAGAAAGCTTGGAGACAACGCCTTCCCCTTCTTCTTCGAGGTGAGATGCCAACAGACGTTTGACTCGAGGTACAAATTTGCTTCAGCACAACCGAGTCTTGGAAATGGACCGGGATTATCCAGTAAGTCTCATGTCAGAGAAATCCCAACAAGTGTCACCTCAATGCATGAGATAAAGGTTCCATCCTGACCCTGACCCAGCCCAAGAGCAAGGCTTAAACCCTAACCTGAACCCTTTGATCTTATTCTTTAATCTTCACACTTTAGGATGGAATAGTGATACGCAGTATCATGGCAGCAGATCAGGTTTGCCCTCAAAGGGCCCTGTTGGTTCTGCTTCTTGTGTGTCCACTGCATGTATGTTTCCATGTGCACAAATTACAACCAAATTCTTCTTGTGTTTCAGTTTCCGGACAACCTGCCATGTTCCGTCACCCTGCAGCCTGGACCCAACGATGTGGGCAAGGTAGCTCCACTGCCACAAATCTCACAATATCACACAGAAATACTTCCAGCAAAGATCCAGCTCTGGCACCAGGAGGATGTTCAGGGCTGCACCATGGATTTGATTTCTTGTACTTCTTGGTTGCTTATGAATTATAGGGGCCAGGCTTCCAGATTAGTCCAGTGCTATCATGGAAGCAACGAGAACAGATTTATACAACCAGGACAGGTTTCTTCTGCACTAGAACAGTTCTGTCTGGTTTGTCAGAGTTGATCAGCGGCTGTTTGAGTTGATGTTCCCGATCCACAGAGTCACCAAGACGTGTGGGTCCAACACGACTCTGCTTTGCTCTTGTAATGGGACTCGAGCAGCAGCCTGCAGCTCAGAAACATTTCTATCGTTCTCTGTATAATTTATTTATTTAGGATGAAAATGAGGTGTTTATATACTGTGACATCATTTATTTACTCGGTAAACATCCAGAATCAAGAGATTAGAAAACAAATGTCAGTGAGTTCACCACAGGAGGCATGTTGAAGGACCAGGGACCTCATGTACAAAGACTTGTGTGGATTTCCTACTGAAACATGGTGTACATCAAAACCCAGAAAATGTCATATGCACAAAAACATTTAGATGGCTCAAAGTGTGCATACGCATGGATCCAAGCATGGTCCGTTTGTACATTCCACTGAACATGGAACTGAGGACACATGCAGATGTACTCTTCCCTGTCCGTGCCTCTAGCTGAATATACACTCATCACTCATCCACTTATCCGGGATTGGGTCACAGGACAACAGCTCCAGCAGGGGACCCCAGACTTAGTTTTCCCAGGCTACAATTGA